>NC_068296.1:1442927-1505427 GCF_025860055.1 Xyrauchen texanus | reverse complement strand
ATATTACTAATAACAATTTTTGTTTTAATTGTTATTTATATTCTATATATATATATATATATATATATATATATATATATATATATATATATATATTTTATTATTATTATTATTATTAATAAAAATAATAATAAAAAATATTGTTAAATAAAATTTATTAAAATAATAAAAATATTATATATATTAATTAATAAAAAAAATTTCATAAATTTTGTTATTTTTTGGGACAGAAATTTATTGTGACCTGCTCCATTTTCAGTAACTTTGTTCCAGAGACACACTTTGGGTTTTATGCATATCAGCCTACATTTCAATGATTATGTCTCGACAATGGTTTGGAGTAGAAACATAATAATTATATCGTTAGAATACTTAGACTTTTCGTACTATAGTGAATACAAATCAAAATGTGTTTCTGGGTCAAAAAGGAGCAGGTAGCATTTAGTCCTCACTTTTTATTTATTTATTTTGCTTCCCTGTGAGTATTTAATTTTTTACTCTTGGAACTCTTGCTGCTCCAAACATCCGGGACATTTCCATTGATTAGAACAGCCGCTTGAAGCACTGTGGGACAGTCTTCCACCTCTTCTTTGACTGCCAAATCATGAGATTCAATCTCCATAAACTGATGGAGCCTCAGCACTTTAATAACGCCAGAGCTGCATGCCAGTCTCTGGTGGCACAGATGACCGTCAAAGACTCTGAAAGAAATGCCCATCCCAGTACAGACACTTCATTAACTGATAAGCATCTATGAGCTCTCCTCTCGGAGGTCTGTCTGTCTCCTCATCTCTATCTATTGGTCGACAGAAACCTAACGTATCAGTCAGCAAAATAATAAGGGAGGGGGAAATGCGATCCTCAAATCTGTCAGGATAATTGTGCCACTGATAAGTCTCCCATGAAGAATCCATCAAAACTCCAAAGTGAGTGTCACACTGTGCTGGTGTTCATGCTGGAAGTCAATAATGTTAAGTCAATTAGTGTCATACAAAAATAGGAGGAAAATAGGAGAGAAAGTTAAAAGCCTGATAGCAAAATTGTATGTTAAAGAGCATATATGGGATTCTGATTTCTTATTAAGGCTTTGTGCCACCAAAATCACACATTTATTCAGAGATTGTGGTATCAGGGCAAGCTTTGGCACATCAAAAGCTGTAATATTAAATGTCTGAGATGACGTGAATCTATTACAGCAGTGATTCTCATCATGAACATCAGGCAACACAAAACTGTTGGGTTACTCCATTTCAAATCGACCAAATTACAGAAACTTTCCTTGCTGACATGTCAGGTTTTAATACTTTTTTTTAAAGGAAGATACACATAAATGATGATGAAAGCTCAAATATTAAACGCAATGGATGAATATTTACTAATTGTCAAAATTGCCATTTTCGCCTATGATTTTGGAGCAAAACTACAGGTCAAATAAATAACCTTATAAAGGTGTCAGCATCATTATTTTATGTTTACACAGAGATTGGTAGATTTATTACTAAAATCAGTTGATGTCAGCAGCTTTTGTTGCATTATACGCCAATGGGGACAGTTCAAAAATGGGAAAAAGCTCATTTTTGTGTTGTTTTTCCAATGTTTGAGTTCCTATAACTCCAGAAGTATTAAAGATATCTTAATATCCTTTCACATTCTGGTTCAGAATAAACTTTCCTTCTTGTATCTTCATTTTAAAGTCCCTATATGGTTAAACCCCAGAGATATAGGGCTCTCAATGTGGCTCCATGTGTAAATTTGATCCATTTGTATGACACTGTAGTTTTGCTTCAAATCATCAAAAATTGCCATTTTGATGCACCTCTTCAAAAATAGTGGACTACAAGGTAAATATTGATCCATAGCATTAAATAGTTTGACTTTCATCACCATTCATGTGTTTCTTTTCCTAAAAACATTGATTAAAAACAACATCTGCTTGAGTTGACATGTAATGACCCTTTATCAAAATGACTTTTTTGCACAAAGTTAAATGAAATGCATGATAAATGTATGGTGTATAGTCATTATATGCCCAAATATTTCACCTCACAAAACACATGTTTATTCTTGTTGCAAAGGAACCTGGTTTTAATAGTGTTTTTATTTTAAGCTTGATATTATTTTCCCGGTTGTCTCTGACCCTATAAGAACGTACATGTGGCCCACCAAATGAGAACCACTGTATTATATAACCTCAACTAAGAAATGTTTTTAAAAAGCTTTATAAGGCTTATTTGCCTCTTATAATGGCCTTCACTTCAGCTGAATCTTCTGGCAGTACCATGTTAGAAGAAATCTGACAATTTGGCAATTTAACCAAGCTGTAAATGCATGTTACATCAACCTATTCAGCACAAATCCAACTGGCATTAAATATTAAATGTACAAGCCTCATTTCCACAGATACAGCACTACAGTGTGCCATAAAGTGTGCTTGTTTCTGAGTAATGTACAAACATATGGATATGTAATGGTTTAGGGGTGTTTTATGTGTCATTGAAGCACTCTGGCCTGTCCGTTGTGTTCTCTGAGGGCAGTAAATTGCTGCGTGTGAGGGAGGTAAAGTCAGGGTTACTGCAGATGCCCCTTCCCCTGATTATAGCTTACACCTCTTCTGTCCCCGTGCTTAACATGTACAACATAATAGCACATTAGTGCCCACTGGAGCCAAACTATGCAGCAAGAGAAAAGGGCTTAATCGATAGTCACAATATACAGTGTACAGCACACAAAGAGTTAATAAAGAACAATGAAGACCCTCATGTTCTGTTGAGGTCAACTTTATGTATATTTGGAGCCCCTCAATCAGAGAATCTTTACATGTGAAAATTCATTGTATGATATCTAATGTAGTAAACTAATGTTAACAAATGGAAACTTATTAATTGTTACCATTGAAATCAACCAAGATTAATAAGTTCTGTTAAAATGATTGTTATTTGTTAATGTTAACTAATGCAGTTAACACGAATACAACCGTATTGTAAAGTGTTACTTTTTGGTTATAATCAGTTTAATGTGATGACATCGGTTAAAATGTTTAATTATGTCATTATTGACTTACCCTCTTGTTGTCCGACACCCGTGTGACTAAGTTAAATTAAACTGGGGGATTTTTGGGGCTGCCGTCATCAATTTAAAAGCTCACCACTCACACATACTGTGCACTAATTGCAAAGCATTGTCTCATTTTTCAGGGAACCCCTCAAATAATAATATATTATTTAATATAATTAATATTGTATGTTTATAATCATATGATGACAAAAAATGTTTTCATTATAATTAAATTTTTTCCTAATATTGTAAACGTGTAATTCTGGTTCTGTTCACTCTACCTCATTTGAAAAAGTCAATTTTTTATCCCTCTAACACATTTTGTCCCTCACAGATGTGAACTGTAGGGGGCGCTCTAACACATTTAACCCCTCACAGATGTGAACTGTAGGGGGCGCTCTAACACATTATACCCCTCACAGATGTGAACTGTAGGGGGCGCTCTAACACATTTAACCCCTCACAGATGTGAACTGTAGGGGGCTCTAACACATTTAACCCCTCACAGATGTGAACTGTAGGGGGCTCTAACACATTATACCCCTCACAGATGTGAACTGTAGGGGCGCTCTAACACATTTATACCCCTCACAGATGTGAACTGTAGGGGCTCTAACACATTTAACCCCTCACAGATGTGAACTGTAGGGGCGCTCTAACACATTATACCCCTCACAGATGTGAACTGTAGGTGGCTCTAACACATTATATCCCTCACAGATGTGAACTGTAGGGGGCTCTAACACATTATACCCCTCACAGATGTGAACTGTAGGGGCTCTAACACATTTATACCCCTCACAGATGTGAACTGTAGGGGGCTCTAACACATTATACCCCTCACAGATGTGAACTGTAGGGGCGCTCTAACACATTTAACCCCTCACAGATGTGAACTGTAGGGGGCTCTAACACATTTTGTCCCTCACAGATGTGAACTGTAGGGGGCTCTAACACATTATACCCCTCACAGATGTGAACTGTAGGGGCGCTCTAACACATTATACCCCTCACAGATGTGAACTGTAGGGGCGCTCTAACACATTATACCCCTCACAGATGTGAACTGTAGGGGGCTCTAACACATTATAACCCCTCACAGATGTGAACTGTAGGGGGCTCTAACACATTATACCCCTCACAGATGTGAACTGTAGGGGCGCTCTAACACATTTTACCCCTCACAGATGTGCTCGTCCATAGACATTCAGTCTAATGTTCAGTTCAAGCAACACCCTCATTATTGTATTGAATATCTCGGCCTCTGAGTGGACTACAAGCTCAATCTAGGTGCCATTAGATCATGTATAACACTTTATGATCAATAATCAAGTAGAAAAAAAAAAAAAAAAAAAAATATATATATATATATATATTAAGATTTGTTATGCATGCTTTTATTTCTGGATGGCATATTTTGTTCTGGACATCTAAGATATAACATTGGATTATTCACACACGCAAACTCACAGACAAATAAACAATGGCTTGTGTTTTAGACAACTGCCTAATGTAAAAGCAGATATCAAGTTTTTAGCAATTTGTGCCTTACAGCTGCAGTTATCAGAGCATAAAATATATGTCTGTATTTGATGACTTACAGAAATCATATTTCACTTTGTGATTCTTTTGAAAATATTTTGAACTGTGGTGTTAGTGCAACACAATAAACTATACAGTCACATTCCTGAGAACGAGAGCTTTCATTTGATATATGACATGCCTATTTATGTGTGTATAAATATTACTTCCCCATTACCTCTTTTGGGGGGGGGCACTAATTTTCAATGCAAATAATTTGAAGGCTTATTTTGTAATTTTATGTAACATAAATGCAGAAGTGATGTACATCTCTGAAAAGTTCACATTCTAAGCTTTCAATTGATACATCATATGCCTGACTTACATATACGGATACATTAACATTTCAAGTGTAAACGTTTTTTCCCAATATAGTGCCCCCTTTAAGGGGGGATGACAAAAAGGTGTCACCATTTTCTTTTATAGCCAATGAATCTTTTCTTTCCATATAATGAAGTAACCGATTGCTTACATTCTGCCTAACAAAAGAAAGCCATGTGGGTTTGGAACAACATGGTGATGAGTAAATGATGATAGATTGATATCTCTAAGTGTGTATTTGAGCTATTAAAAGGGCCTTGGGGTCTCTCAGAAAACGTAGGGGTCTCTAAAATTTTAATAGAATATATAAACTATAAACGCTTGTCAGAGAAGAATACCTCAAGGAGACTTTTATCAATTGAAAAGATGTTTCATATTCATTGTAACTTACTTCAATTTCGACTTATACGAGCACCTGGCTAGAGGGGTAAATGTTGAATCAGAAAAAAAGGCCGTATTCATAACCCTTAAATGTCTTTCTTCCAAATACCTGCACAGTCTCTCTCTCTCTCTCTTGCTCTCTCTCTCTCTCTCTCGCTCTCTCTCTCGCTCTCTCTCTCTTTCTCTCAGCCTCTAATTTGGAGGATGTCACAGGTTAAGCAGATCAATAAAGGATTATATTAAATTCAGCACTCAACCCTCTCATCATATGCTTCAACTGAAACTCGCTGCTACCTGAGCTTGGATTGAGGCAACCTGTAACTTCATTAGAAATGAGCAGAGATCATATTTCAAATAATGTCATTATGCACTGCTTTAGGAAACTAGGCTGATGACTGTATGTGTGTGTTTGCTATTAACACACAACCCGTGTTCCACACAAATGACGGTTCTTTGAGGATAATTAACTGTATCACAGAACTTGTCATTTGCTCGTGTTGTTAGGCAGAATGTTAGTGACAGTCATCATACACTTTAATCATATGGGGAAAAAAAACTGAATGCAAGTGAATGGTGACTGAGGCCTACAGTCTGCCTTACGTCATCCTATACCTTTAATCTTTTGTACTTTCCATCACAATCGGGTACATTGTCTAACAATCAGAAGAAAAGACAAGAGGAAGGGGTTCAGTTTAGAGAAATACAAACCAAATGTTTTAATGTTTATTGTCATGACCTCTGTAGACTCCTCATAAAAATAGTGTTGCTCAAAACAAGGACAAACGATAATTGCTGTTTGAACAATCTCCATAATGGAAAGTCCTATAATTCACACATTCATTTGAAACTTTTTATCGATAAAGAAGATGTGAAACCATTTTAACGCGAGTCTGCAGCAAACCATCCGTTCATTGCAACCGTCTCCAGTTGAGCCCTTGCGCTACTAATCGGAGGCAACGGTTGTAATGCATTTACTAAATTAGCCCTAAAAGCCTGTCAAATCATAATTAAAGCAATAATAGGGAAAGCAATCGATACCCAAATGATGAAACTGATGGAATACGAGTGGATGGAGAATCCCATTCGTCAAAACCAAAAGTAGTAAACTCAAAAAGCAAGCAGAACGCCTGTTCCAGAAACATATAGTTAAGCGTTTGCTGCAAAACTATGGCGCAGCCCAAAAAGCATTTGGCTGGGAGCTGCAGAACAGCAGACTCTATATCTATCTGCTCCTTTCTCTCTTGGTCTCCATCCTGTGTTTTGCACTGTTTTGTCCCCTATCTCTCAGCCCAGTCTCATTTAATGCAAGTGGAACATTTGGCACGATACAAATTCTTGGTGCTTTTAGAAGATAAGCCTTTAAAGGTCAATCAGTGGATGGTTACTTAGAAAGTTCTCTGTATAAATGGGACTTTACTGCATTCTATACAGCATGGTTTAAAAATCACAGGTTGTCCCTTGTCTTCATTTGCAATATCATCGGCATCAACACTTTTCCCCATCTTAAATAGGAGTTACATGTTAGAAAATAGTTTAAATTCATTTTCACCTTTTATATAATCTGTTTCGTTTATCATCCCATAGTGTATTAATTTATATATTTTATTAATATATTTATGTAGAAGCATGTACAAGAAAAACAGTCTCATTTTTGCACTGGGTACAAAAGTAATTGCTGTCTTTTCTGTTGTGCATTCTATTGCATGTTTTCATGAGGAACGGAATAAAAGGCCGAGGAGAAAAAGGCTGTCGGAATGTCAAATCTGTGTTTCCTGTACCTTCTCCTTTGTGTGAGTTTGAAGAAGGTAGGGTTCAGGGATGGTGCTGATGGTTGTGGGGCGGGGACGGTGCAGGGAGTTACCAATGTTGTTCTCCGCCCATGGAGCGGAGTGTGCTGATCTGTAGGAGCTGTAACTGGGTTTGAAGGTGCTGTTGTGATCTCTCAGGCTAGGCAACATCATCCCACTTTCACCTGGTATACTGGTCCCTGTATGGTTGGTAGGGACGTTCTCCTCCATCTGAATGACCTCTATAGTCCTAGCAGCTGCCACCGTGCTCCTTTGCTGGTGCCGTTTGCGCAGCTTGTAGAAAGCTATTAGCATAACGGCAGCGAGTAGCGTGACTGCCACAAAGCAGCCAATGATGATCTTGGTCGTCTTCATGACTTCGTCGAGACTGGCAGGTGGGCGTATTGTTCCGCGTACGGTTGGCACGGACACCTGTCGGGGGGTTTGAAGTAAAACGGTTGGCGTGGAGATAAAAACAGGTTGAAAGACGGAGGGGGAGGCGGTTACCGTCTTTGGCTTGATCACTTCCTGTGAGGTGGGCTCCACCTCCTCCACAGTCACCGTAGTAAAGTAACTCATGTTGGAAGTGTTGAGCTCAGCCGCCGTCACATTCAGGTAGGCCGAGGCATTGGAGTTGCCAGCCATGTTGGTCACCATGCAGGTGTACACACCTGTATCCACTGGCAGTACATTAGAGAAGTTTAGTGTCCCATCCTTGAGCACTGATATCCGTGGGTGATTAGAACCATGGGTCAAAACCGTTCCATTGGGCAGGAGCCATCGTACTGACGACATGGGCGCCGTACGACATTTTAGCTCAGCTACACGTTCGGCAGAGATGTTAAGATCCCTCGGGGCATCCAGAATGAAAGGTGCTGAGCATTGAAAAGTGCTCTGGTCTACCTCCACCAAGTAGCGTCCACGTAAGTAAGCAGGGGTGTGGCAGCGGCCGCAACAGGTGGAGTTGGTGGGAATGTACTCCCTCAGCCACCATGCCAGCCACACGACATCACAGTCACAATGCCAAGGGTTGTGGTGCAAATGGAGCTCCACCAGATAACTCAAGGGCGCAAAAAGGTCATGGGGTAAAGAGCTAAGGTTATTATGGGCCAGGTTAAGCTCAACCAAGACTGTGACATCATCAAATGCGTTTCTTTCTATACTGGTGATCCTGGAGTTCATAATCCACAGCTTTTTCAGGAATTTCATACCCCTGAATGATCCTGGTTTTATTTCTGGGAAGTAGTTCTCTGACATCTCCAGCTCCTCCAGCCCCACTAAAGGGGTCAGGACTGGCATCTCCCGTAGGTTACACATTCCAAGGTTTAGGTATTTCAAGTTGTACAATCCCTCGAATGCACCCTCGGAAATATACTCCAGCTTCTTTAGCTCTCCCAGGTCCAGGCGCATGAGAGAGGGAACGCGGTTAAATGCGTAGGATGGTATGCTTTCAATGGGGTTGTTCCTGAGCCATAATTCTCTTAGTTTAGACAAGTACTCAAAAGCGCCACTCGGGATCACCGTCAACCGGTTGTCGAACAGCTCCAGTGTGTTGAGGCTGTTGAGGCCGCTAAAGGCCCCCACCTCGATCTGCCGAATAGAGTTCCTACCCAGCTGAAGCACCTCCAGGTGGCGAAGATGTTGAAAGGTGCCAGCTTCAATGGTCTCTATGCTGTTCTCCATCAGGTTTAAATGGCGTGTGGTGGCAGGGATGCCTGGGGGCACTCGGACCAGGCCACGCCTGGTGCACACCACCTTAACAAACTGGTTACCGCAAGAGCAAACAGCAGGGCAGGTCAGTGGTCCGGAGGGGGTGGCGCAAACACTCCACGATCGCACCATGAGGTAGACTGCACAGAGCAGGACTGCGTTCCAGGCACGGTGCACAGTTACCTGCCACAAGAGACTCATGATGTGGCGCGTTCATAATTCAACATCGCATGGGGATTCGGCTGGGGAACGGAGAACAGTGGCCCTACCCTGGTTTGAGCAAGGCTCTGCATCTGTTTGCCATTTACAGTGCAGGATGGTGCTGCATTAAACACAGAAAGGGAGATATGGGGGGAGAAAATATGAGTGGAGAAAGGGAAAAAATATGTCCTACAGAATAAATGTGTGTAAATAGAAGACACCTACCTCATTAGCTCAGAGTTGTCCTTAATATAATCCGTTACAGTGAAGCAAAGTCCCAAAGCTGTTTGCTCATGTTTCCCACCAAAATCACTGCAACATTTTCAGCTGTTTCTCTCTGAAAAGTAAAAGTGGATCACAAACTGATTTGACAAAATGGCCCCTATTACTTCCAAAGAATTCAGTGAAACCGTTCCGTGGGGTCCAGGGCCCAGTCAGCTAAGCAGGTGCATGGATCCAGTCCGCTTGGAAAAGATCTCTTATCAGCTCCCCCACTGATTGTCCTTGGTAGGCGATGCTAAATACCACAGAGCAATTTTCACAAAACTCCATTGCAGAAGTGCATGCACATTAAACACAAGGAAAAGAGAAAAAGAAAGAATATAAAAGAGGGACAAAAATCCCAAAGTCCTCTCAAATTTGTCTTCTCTTTCACTGATGACTGAGCCTCTTTTTTTCAGTTTGCCATAGTCCACCCCCCCGTGACACTTGTTCAGCTGAATAGCCTTGCATTGATGAATCCAAAAAGGCTAACAGACGCACACTGCGGTCATTCCGTCTTGCTTTTTTAACTCACTCTGCTCTCTTGTCTGTCGCTGTAGCAGCTGCGGACTGCCGTGTGCACAGTTAGCAATAATCCATCAATTTCTCCGGAGGGGGGCTCGGGGGTGGTGTTGCGGGAGCCGAAAGGGGAGGGAGGGGAAGGAGGACGGAGGAGCAGCAGCAGCAACAGCGGCGCAGCAGTGGTGAAACTCTCTCCCTATCCGCCGAACGTTCGCTCCTTGCACTCTCTCTCTTTCTCACACTCTCTCTCTCTCCCTCTCTCTGGCTTCCTCTCTCTCTCGCTCTCCTTCTCAGTGTCAGAAAAACAGGATGGATGTTGCAGTGTTATGCGTGGCTAATTTCCAAGAGATACCTTGCAGAGGATTCCGTAGTTTGTCCTCCCTCCCCCATCGTGGATCCTGTGGTATTCCTTATTTTCCCATCTCTTGAGGTAGTAAGTTGTGGCAGTTCGCCTGCTCCGGCTGTGAGGCTGCAGGTTGTCAGCGGCTCTGCAGTGGGAGGTGGGCAGTAGAAGCACACGCGAGGGAGAGAGAGAGACACAAACACGTGCACACACACACACGTGTGCACGCCGGTGAAGAGCGTCTACGGCGACAGTGGCAAGAGCGTTGGTCTTCACCCCCTATGCGCGCTCCTCTCTCTCTCTCTCTCTCTCTATATATATATCGCTCTTTGTGACGGGGTTGCAGGCGGCAGAGTCGCTGCGCTCTTTCTCCTTTTGTCCTTCAGTGGAAACGTGAATGTACTGCTGACGCATCCCGCTCAGAGCTGTGCATTGGTTTGATGCAGTGTTCTTGTGTATTAACACATTCTCCCCCACCTTGCTCAGTGCACTGCCTCTCTCTCTCTCTCTCTCTCTCTCTCTCACACACACACACACACACACACACACACCAATACACTCTCCAAGTTTCCTCATTCACTTTTCACTGTGTCTGTGCATTTTTTTCCATTCTTCTACTTTCACTCACCGTCTCCCCTTACCTCCTTTCTTCCTCCCCTCATTATTTTGTACCTCTCTCCATACTTCCATTGCTGTCATACATACACACAAATACACTCTCTTTCTCACTGTTCTGTTCACAGTTTCATTCATATCTCTCTCTTTTCTTCTCATTATTTCTTCTATCTATTTTCATCCTCAATTTCTCCATGGCTCTGTTCCAAGCCTAGTGAACTGCCTCCCTGTCTACTGCCTACTTAGGCAGCATACCAACCGAGATGGACCCTCATTAGCAACTGATTTGAAACGCTCTACATAGTATTTAATGAATTATATTATTATATATTCACAATGTTTCTTGCTTTATTATTTTATATTTATCATTTTACTGAGTTTGTCACAACAGATGCTGCCTCTTCCACAAAGGGTGCTTAGATTTTGGCCTTTGGTTTGTAATAGAGCACATATCTGGCTCCCCTCTCGCTCTTTGACACCCTTTCTGTAGTATATTCAGCTGTTTCGATGGCATCATATTGCATTCAAAATGTATGGAACTTGCATATGTATCTTTAATGGAAACACCATTATGCAATGTACATTTTCCAATAACAATGCATCTTCATGCATATGTTTGCTTACATCTCAGGACAGGCATGAAAGCTGATTTCTGGTGTGACATCATCTCTGTATGGTTGCTGACTGTGCTCGCTTTGGCTAACCAGTCTTAAGGTATAAAGAAGATGCACAGGCACTAGTGGAAAAGAGAGAGGAAAGGAAAATGGCATTAGACTGTGTTGATGTAGTTTAGCTGACAGATCACAGCATCTAGCTTTGTCAGGGTCATGTGCTTGATTCCCAGGGAACACACAAACGGATGCAGCATGTATTGCTTGATTGCACTGAAAGTGGCTTTTCTGTGGCTTCCAGTTGCGTAAATGTTAATGAGAAGGGTAGAGTTTGGTGAAACAACAAAGCATCTGGGCTGGATGGATACAGACTGGAGAAAAGTAAGGTAGAAGTGTGCACTATAGAAATGAGAAGATATAAATGTTAAACTAATAGTTAATAGTTCTAATAGTTATTTACTGAGTAGCCTCATCCATTATTTTGTACTGGAGTGTCAACATGACAGTGTTTGCTTATGATTTTGGAGAAAATGTACAGGTCACAAAATAACCTTAGAAAGGTGTCAGCATCATTATTTTATGCAACACTTTTTGGTGTTGTTTTTCCAAAATTGGAGTGCCTATAACTCGGGAAGTAATACTCATTTTAGATTCTGGTTCAGAACAAACTTTCATTTTTGTATCTTCATTTTAAGGCCCTAAATTGTTAAAATCCACAGATGTGTGTGGCTCTATAAAGAAACTGTTACATTTGACCCATTTTTGGTGGTTGCAGACGAAATGATGCATTTCAGAGCTTTGCAGAGGAACATTTCTGTGATCCAAAAACTAGAAATTGCACTAACTGAAGAGCCACAGTTTCTCTTAATTATGGTGTCATATTTGGATGATTTTGAATAAATAAAGGTCCATTTCTAGTTGGACTGTTATTTTCAGGTCTTTGTTTTGTTGGACTGGAAAAACTAGCCTCATACCAGGTGACCCACATTTGGTTTTCAAACATAGAAAATGGGTAAAAGTTAACAATTTAAGCAAGGAGTCACATTGAGAGCCCATATCTCTGGAGTTTAACCATACAAGGCCTTAAAAATGTTAAGACATATTTAACAGTTCTGGAGTTATAGGCACTCCAACCTTTTGGGGAATTTGATGAGAATTGGAATTCCCAGTAGGCTATTAAGTCCTCGTGGTGGCGTAGTGACTCGCCTCAATCCAGGTGGTGGAGGACGAATCTCAGTTGCGTCTGAAAATGTCAATCCACGTATCTTATCACATGGCTTGTTGAGCACGTTGCCAT
Source organism: Xyrauchen texanus (assembly GCF_025860055.1). Taxonomy (NCBI): domain Eukaryota; kingdom Metazoa; phylum Chordata; class Actinopteri; order Cypriniformes; family Catostomidae; genus Xyrauchen; species Xyrauchen texanus. The sequence goes on along the minus strand of NC_068296.1, from coordinate 1,492,743 downwards.
GGAGACATAGTGCATGAGGTGGCTGTACGGCATCCACCACGGCATCCACACACAACTCACCACACGCCCCACCGAGAGCGAGAACCACATTATAGTGACCACGAGGAGGTTACCCCATGTGACTCTACCCTCCCTAGCAACCGGGCCAATTTGGTTGCTAAGGAGACCTGGCTGGAGTCACTCAATACGCCCTGGATTTGATCTACCGAACTCCAGGGGTGATAGTCAGCATCTTTACCGGGACTTCTGGTTGAGTACACAGAATGACCCACAAGCTATTTTCTAAACCATACGATAGAATTGTATGAAGAAAGGACTGAAATGTAAAACTTTCTCTGTCTGTTTCATCCGTGCATGTGTCCAATTCAAACTATTATTCAAATATGAAGTATCATTCAACATCAAACATTTACACATTTGAATCTTACTGCCAATTAAAGTGCTAATCTCTTATGCTTCGTCCTTTTTATAGCATTTATATTTCAGAGTGAATGAATCTCACTTGAATTAAAACTGCACAAATGTCCTCAAGTGAAATGATATTGAAAGATATGGTTCCAGAGGAACATCGAAATGTTTCCACATGGACAGTTTTCAGACCGTCTAGACTGGCCTTCTGTCTCTCAGTCGTCTGGAGAATGAGCAGCAGATCTGGGTGATATTACGCAAGAGAGGGCGCTCTCTCTCAGGGGCGTTCACACCTCCAGAGCCCAGCTGAGATCAGTCAGAAACACTGGTGCTCACATCACAACATGTTTCAGGCTTTATGCTTCATGCTCATCCACTGCTAATGTAATCTACTTGGACTAGAGTATACATTTAGACAATTGCATGGTCAAGTGCTGACTTTATTCATATGTCCAATTAACTCTCTTTTCATAGCAGCCTATAAGAAAAGACAATGATAATCACAAGCGAGAACTTTCTGACATCTCCATGATTTTGCCTAGACAGCAACGAGATTTAAATGAAGCCTCCAGATTCTCCGTCTTTACTTGGGAGACAGAGAGAAACCATTATCTCACATTTTTGTTTCAGTAACGTTCTCACAATGTCTATTCTCACCACATTGCAATACGAATTCTAACCAACCCCAGTTGTCTGTTGAGCAATGCAATGGCGAATCAGCGATGCTTAAATTAGTATCAAGTTCTATCAGTAATGACAACTGATTGTAATTTGTGTGATTAAAACAGTCCGATGTTTATACTCCCATATGCATGCTTTGTGTCACCTCTGTTTACGCTCGAATAGAAGTTTGAGAACATAAGCGAGAGGCGTAGTTGCTCTTTTGGAATTATTTTGGATTCGTTACATCTCACAAGGCTCTCTTGCAACGTGGCGAAACTAGAACATTCCTGTTCAAATCATCAAGACGTAGATGTGGTGTAAACAAATTATTTATCGTGCTGTGTAGACAGCTTTATTTATAACGGGAGCATTCGCGAGAGCGTCAGTGAGTTCACGTTGTGGGACTCAAACGGTGGAAGGGCGCCTGCAAACACACTGGAGTTTACAATGTGTCAGGAAACGAATGCATTGACTTGTATCCGTCGAATGCGCCGTCTGAGCTTTCCCTAGCGTTTAGGCACCCTGAACCTGCAGAGAGTGACAGCTATAGTCATTTTAATGGGGGGGTGTTCACACATTGTCGCATTGCTCGATTTCTGTGCACTATCTGTTCCAAAAATCCTACTACTGTAAGTAGGCCAATGTGAAGTTGATTTACTGATGTATAAATATTTGAATACACTTTTAAAAAATGTTCATGCTTGTGCTAAGTTCTCATTTAAGTCTCCTGAGCTCTACAAGAGCAATCTTTGCGCTATAAAATGTTCCTCTGGGAGTGTCCGTCACTTTCCATTTCCCTCCTGCTATCCAAAGGAAGTGACATTTTGAAATCTTCTGCATCAGACCGAAACACTTTAAACTGTTCAGTCCAGAAGCCTAATTTGTTATAGTCGGTGAGTAGAGCTGCCAACAGCACAGAATGCTACTATTGGACTCTTGTCTTATCATCCGTTACAGAGTTAGGTGACGAGTCATGCCACTGTTGGCTGAAGCACCACGGAGCTTTCGCACACCAGGGAGCTGTATGAATTACCCCAGTCTGGGTGTACGGCCAATGCTTTGACCCCCCTATTTAACAGCCCACCAGTGGAGGTAATTGATGTGCATGGGGCAGATCCCATTGCTAATGTCATCATAGAGGTCGTATGCATGGATAGGTCCGGACGGAGCAGGCCCGTTCTTCTGCGGTTCGCTCTGGTTACTGCTGAGTTTATTGGAGGTGCCGAACGCAGAGCAGGCAGCGAATCAGCAAGGCGAAAACGCTACTCTTGCCAAAGAGACTTGAACAGGGAAGTACCCCATTGACTTTCATTGTAAGTGTCTCCCTGGACCACAGATTTGTGCTATTTTTTAAAGAAAAGGAGGGACGAGTCCAAATTATGTTTGTGGTCATCAACATTATGCCACACATGCTGTCGATTGAGCTTCTTGTATTGAACACAAAATATTCCTTTCGAAGTTTATAGGTCACCCAAAAATAAAAATTCAGTCATTGTTTACTCACCCCGATGTTGTTCCAAACCCATATTACTTCTTTCTTTATTCCATGATTCACAAAAGCCATATGATAAGCAGTTTTGGGTAGGTTACTGTAAAAATGTAATTCATTACTAACTGCTAATTACATCTTCTACAGTGTAATTAGATTACTGTACTAATTACACTGTCTGAAAAGAAATTGCATTACTAATTACTTTCTTAAACCCTGATCAACCTCGACCAGATGACAAATACAAGGATAGACATGAAACTGTCCTTTTAATTCTTTCAAATAAATAATATAAAATCTAATTAATTATTCATGAACTGGACAGAATTCAAGGGGGCGGCGTTAAATTAGAAAACATATTTGAACATTTAGATGTTACATTTCGATTTATTTAACAACAGACGACAGTATTTAACACAAGTAGCTGTTATTAAATTCATGTAATGAATAGAGTAATCCAGGCGCGTCGTTAGACATGGGCATCCGGGGCTTCAGCCGGATCTCAAAAAATTGCATTTATTGATAATTATTATTATTTTTTAATAATTTTGGATTTATTCAAAAAAATGTACCGGGTCTTTTAATCTATCCTTCGGAATCATGTATTAAAGACGATTAAAATGTGTTCAAGCAGATCAAAGTTACTATGGTTACAGAATGCTTGTATTTAGAGTGCGCACCAGAGGAGAGAGCCTGAAAGAGTCATCGGTTAACTTACAGCTTTAGGGCTTGACTGTCATTGTTGTTTGTGGCTTCTGGTGGTAGCTATTATGGACATTAGACACTTTTTAAAAAGTAAAATAAGGAGTCATGAACGATACGAGGGAGGCAAGAAGAGTTATCTACTGGCCGTTCCCTCATCATTAAGCTCAGGTCGGTGAAGGCTCTTAAGCAAACCCTGGTCTAACTTACTAGCCCTGTAAGTTACTCACTGTGGTATTAATGCAGAACATGTACTGTATATATAAAGTACGTGGGACCTTACTATTTCAGCCTATAGCTAATCCATTTTGTGAGCCATAATCCGTTTCTCGTGAGGAATGTAGATGAAGTAGCCTATACATCTGATTTGGCGATTGAAACACGATGTGTAAATGAACGTTATTCAGGGATGTAGTGGAGGCTAAGCGCACATAAACGCCGTTCACGCACCTCCCAAAATTCGGAAATAGCGTTTACCCACCTCCAAAGTGGGTTTATCCACCTCTAAATTGCGTTTATCCACCTCTAAATAGATAGTTCCTAAGCCATTTTAAATTAAGCTTATGTCGTTTTAGTTTCATATTGTTCATTAATAGTTTCATAGGTTGTTTAAACCTAACGAAAGACGAAGTCTTTCATAATGCGCTCCATGCGCGTGCATCGATATTGACTACTACCAGCTATATACAGCGTGCTGTCTTGTTGACCAATCAGCAGGAAGCAGCAGACTGCATCAAGATTCATCCGTCACTCACTAGCCCAAATGTCTAATGTAAAAATGGATATCCGGCAATTTTTTAAGCGCCGTCAAGATGGCAGTCCTCCACCTCCTGAGGCCAGCAAACAGCCTCGGCTACAATCCCAAAGTGAGTGAGCTCGGAAAACAGTACTAAACTTCATGTTTTTGAGGTTAATTTGGTTAGATTAATAGATAATTAGATTCATGTCACTGACTCAACAAGTCACCTCTACCTTTTCCCATTATCCAATGTTACAAGTAAAATTCAGGATACATTATTAATTATTTAATATTCATGTATTATTTATTTGTGTTTCTGTGAATAGCTGTTACAGTTCTACAAATAAAGCATTCTATCTTTTTACCTATCATTTAAAATGCTAAAAAATGCACCTGAATGCAGGAAATGAAGTGTTTAATGGCCAACATTTCCTGGGGAGGTCCCCAGACCCCCATTTATATTATTATTGCTTATTATTATGTGCCTATGAGTAGAAGAAGTAGTTACCAAAAGCGGGCGGGCGGGGGTGGGTTGGTGGGGACTGGGCTAAGCCCACAATGTATCAAGATCCTAGCAACGCCCCTGGAGTAATCCCTTACATTTTCAATTAAAAAGTAATTTAATTACAGTACTTAATTACTTATTAATGCATTACACCCAACACTGATGATTAGACAGCAATGTTTAATAGCTAGTTAAAGGAAGGTTCGGGATTCAATACATCTTAAGCTGAATCAACAGAATAATAATGTCAATTCTGTCCTTGTTTACTTAAAAGAAAGTGGTTCCAGTGAAACACTTACAATGGAAGTCAATGGGGTCAATCCGTAAACTTTAAAATACACACCATTTCAAAAGTATAGCCAGAAGACTTCAGCGTTAAACGTGTTAAAATGATTTTAGTGTCATAAAATCACGTACTAACCTTTTCTTTGTGATGTCCAGTAAATTATAACAGGGTTTTGTTGTCATGATGTTGTCACAAAGTTGTAACATTCAGTATATCCCGTGTTTTATTCCATGTTAACAGGAATGATATTTGCGTCCTGTGGCTATAATTTTGAAACTGTATTTTAGCATTTATGGACTGGCCCCATTGCAAGTGCCTTACTTATTTGTTTTTGAAAAAACTAGTGTCAGGTCGAAATAATTTTTGGTGCAAATTAAGATTATGCCAAGAATGAAACCCCTTATATGTTAAAGTCTCCATATAAATAAATCAGGAATATGAGGTGTCATTTCAAAGCTTAGAATCTGAACTTTTTGATATCCATCACTTTTATATGCATTTATTACTTAAAATAACAAAATAAGTCCTCAAAACATCCATGTTGAAACCAGCGCCCCCTAGAGGTCATCAGGTATATTTATATGAAAATAAGTCATTCACATAGCACCTACATGGGCAAGTCATATATCAAATGAAAGCTCTCATTCTCATAAATGCTGCTATATACATATGTATTTATATGTAATACCACAGTTCGAATGATTTTCAAAAGAATCACAAAGTGAAATATGATTTCTGTAAGTCATCAAATACAAACGTCTTGTTTATGCTCTGATAACATTGTGAGCCACAAATGTTATATCTGCTTTTAATTTAGGAAGTTGTCTAAAAAAAAATTGTTATTGTTTACTTGTCTGTGAGCTTGCTTGGCTGAATAATCCAACGTAATAACTTAGATGTCCAGAACAAAATATGTCATCCAGAAGGAAAAGCAGGCAAAACAAATCATCAGAAAATGTTTTCGACTATTGATGGTAAAATGTTTTATATCATCACAGAGAGGAGGATATCAGCTTTCTAATGACATCTAGATTGAGCTTGTAGTCCACTCAGAGGCCGAGATATTCAATGCTATAATGAGGGTGTTGCTTGAACTGAACATTAGACTGAATGTCTATGGACGAGCACATCTGTGAGGGGTAAAATGAATTAGAGCGCCACCTACTGTTCACATCTGTATATTGTGATGGAATGTGATTGAGGAAATTGTCATTTTTCGAGTGTTTTGTGCCACCTAATGGAATAAAATGAGAATTTTGAAAGTGAGGTTGAGTGAACAGAAATGGAAGTGGAGAGTAGTTCTAGCGGGAAGACCGGCAGGTGCACATCATCACACCATTAGCTGGGTAACTCCTAGCCAATCACACTTAAGCTAATGCTTTATAAGTCCGCTCACAATCTATCACATTGCTGTTTCGGTGTGCTAACACTGCAACCTCCACCTCCCCACCACCACCAGTTGAGCCCTGTCCCGCAGGACATGACGGTTCCGGGTACAACTCCCTCAGACTGCTGGATGGGGCCTACGCCAAAGAGAGAGACATCACCTCCCGTTTTACATCTATCAAATAAATGGCATCTCAAACTTCACTCAAGTCTGCGTGTCTTCCCGATAGAACTAGAATTACATGTTTACAAAGTAACAATAACCTAAAAAAGCTTTAAAAATAGCTTTAATTTTAGCTTGAAACCAAAACTACAGCAGAGTTTAAGGGGTTAATTGAGCTTAACTTGTATTTAACCTGGAACAAACTTTTAAATGCATCCATTATAATAATCTGAAATGTAGTAAAATAACAGAATAACTGCTTTACTGACAGCTGTTTATGGTTGCAGAGCACCAAAGCCAAATTTAATATAGATTGTGCGGGCACCGATTTAAACATTGCACATCCAATCAGAATTTAGAGATGGAATGATTAATTTTATAAGTGAGAGTCTGGACTAGTGTGAATTTATCCTGTATATTTTGCTGCCAGCGTATGGGTCTGTTTAGTGTGTATGTGTGTGAGCGACAGAATGAGTCTGGTTATATTTGGTGTCCTGGTTGTGGGTAGCTGGTAACAAACAGGGGTGTATTTTTGAGCGGTTGAAATGGGCCCATGTCGATACAGCTCCCTCTGCTCTACATCCCTTGATCCTTTTTCCTGTGCAGATTGAATCTGTGGCATCCTGTGACCCAGTTTCAGAGGCGGTCATATTTGGTGGTCATTGTGAAGGGGGTTAGTAAACCACAGCGGGCAAAGTTAGTGGTGACGCCACTATTGGTCAAACTCCGCCTCAGTATCATCTATTAAAGCAATAAGCCATGAGAGGCTGTGCATTACAGTGATTTTACCACAGTTAAGGGGTATTCTTAGGCGAATCTGAGCTTTGCTCCAAAAGTGACATACTTGAGCTCTAATATATAATGTGATATCACAACTGTGCATTTATCGAAATTGTATTATGGCATCCACCATGGCGTCCATTTGGAATTTAGAGTCTGAACAATCCATTTTATGATACTACTCATCTAATACACACTTCATTGCAGTAATTACTGCAGAGTGCTGATCGTAAGGCATGTTTTGCGTTCCAGTGGGGATGTGGAGCCAGAGCCAATAGATGATCAAGGAAAGAGTTGAGTGAGTAAATGAATGAATTGACTCTTGGCTATGAGTCTGTGGATCCTCAGTGCTTAGCATAGCATGTTAGCAAAGTGCTGCGCTCAGGAGTTTGAGTTCAGCGGGATCGATACTCAGCTATAATGATGAAATCCCTTTCTGCTTTCTACATCCTCTGTTTCTTTAGGACCAGGGAGGTTGGTTTGATTTATTAGCTGTCTGTTCATGCTCACCCTTATCGACCCTGATCATAGTGTCGTGTAGAGATGTGGGTGTTGCTTATAGGTGAGGGCCAACCCAACTTTATCTCTGTTTGCCCCGTGATCAGTGCTGCCTGACTTACAATGCAGTGTCAGTTTCTTTCAACATACGGCTATGAAACTCATTGCACATAACTGACCGTTGTCCAGATCGTTTCGGCTATATATATTCAGCTAATATATATATACACAGTATGTACGTATATGTATACAGTATATACGTATATGTCTTTTCTTTCTATTATGAGTTTGCGATAGGTGATCTTGTTTCGGCGTTTATTTTAAATGAGTCAAATCATGAGGCATTTTGGGACAACCAGGGCAACATTTCAGATGCTTTGTGATTATGTTAATGATATTCCCTGAGCTAATTATGTATTCACATGGCTTGCTGAGGAAGTGTAGATACAATACGTATTTTGGATGAGGAATAGGGGGTGAAAGGAGGTCCCGGGTCTCTAAAGACACGAGGGATGCATTTAAGGGTTAAAGAGTAAAGCAACAAAATATAGACTGTTTAAGATCAGAGAGAGGTGGAAAATGTGGAGAAAGAAATACATTATTAACGTTGTCATTGGACCTAAAAAACAAACAATTATATATATATACGACCCCTTGATGGTTAATTATTTTTTAATAAGTTACAAAATAGTAGAGGTAAATATCCTATCAGTATAAAGGCAAGCAGCGTAGATGGGCCCAAACATCATGGGTCCATTTCCGCCTGCTGGCTTTCGGAAAATAATGCATGATGGATGCATGCATTTGGTCAAGTAAACAAGTAAGACACCATGTCTTACTTTCTGCTCAGACATCATAGTTAACAACTTTAATGTGTGTGGCAAATTAATTAATTTGCCACACAATTATTGCAAGTTTTGGAATACCCTTGAACATCTATTGTTTCCAGTTTGAGGCCTTATGACTGTGACCCACCATAGGTCACCTTCATGTCTTGAGCAGTATTAATCATATGGAGTCTGTCAAATACACCCAAATACACTACAACATCATGTAATTTGCTTTGTTGCCATGACAAAAATTCAAGATATCGAGAATCCCTTCACAATTTACACCAGCTTTGTCTTGACATTAGTGTTAACAATTTTGAAGCGATTTGGGTACATGTAAAATGACTATTTCAAAGTATGTTGTAAGTGCCACACTTCCTGTTTCCATGTGGTGGCACTATGACCATGACCCACAAAAGCCACATCTTTGTGATCAGCCCCCAAGACCTAACATAAAGCTCAAATTTGATCTAAATCATACAATGCACGTTGAAGATAAAAGGCGCCTCCTGTTTCCCATTTTTTTGCCATTAATTTATTGCCTCGCCATGGCAACACCGTTTGATATATAAAACAATCTGTTCGCATTTTAGCATCCACAATGTCTTGGCATGATGTTGCACAAATTTAGTGCCAGTCACATGAATTCCCTAGGTGGAGTATTTAAAAGTCAGAGCCTGTGTGAAAAGTTTGCCCAGTCCTGGTGGTGGTGTAGTGGTCTAAGCACATAACTGGTAATCTGGTAATCAGAAGGATGCTGGTTCGAACCCCACAGCCACCACCATTGTGTCCTTGAGTAAGACACTTAACTCCAGGTTGCTCCGGGGGATTGTCCCTGTAATAAGGGCACTGTAAGTCACTTTGGATAAAAGCATCTGCCAAATGCATAAATGTAAATGTAATGTAAATGTAAATTATTCCTTGACAGTTTTACAGATTATTATAAAGAATCTTGAAGCAATTCATGTAAACACAAGAGGGCTATTTCAAAGTCTGTTAAAAGTGCCATATTCCCTGCTTCCAGTTGGTGGCATGACCCATAAAGCTGCATTAATGTGATCAGCCCCCATTACCAAACATACAGCTGAATTTTCATCAAAATCACACAATGCACACAGAAGAAATAAGGTATTTTCTGTTTCCCTTTTATTTGCCATAAATGTATTGATTCACCATGGTGACAGCATTCAAAATATAAAAAATCAGTTTGCAATTTAGCATCTACAATGTCTTGGCATGATGTTGTACAAATTTGGTGGCAGTCAAATGACTCCTCCCCTAGGAGGAGTATTTAAAGGTTCAGAGCCTGCAATTTCCAGAAAATCCAAAATGGCCGCCACAGCAAATGACTGCGATTGTAAATTGTTCGGCTTGATGATAACAATACATGTAACAATTTTGGTGACTGTAGGTGAAAATGGAGGTGCTACAGAGCCCCCTTACATGCCCATTTTCAAGGGGGTGCTACAGAGTCCCCCCTACACGCCCAACCCTGTAACTTTGCCCAGCCCTAAAGCACTCCGCACATTCAGTGCTTGGGCCCTAATAAAATGTGCTGAAACTATTGTTTCAGTTCTGCCTTTCATATCGCATTTACTCAGAAGTGCACAAAGCAGCTTGATGTATTGCTTAGAATTACAGTTGAGTTAATTCTGAATTAGCTCTTAAGCAAATGCCTGGTTTTCTCAAATATCCTTAATCTGCACTCCCAAAATTTGCTTGCAGCAGTTGCCTGAACGACTCATTTAACATGAAAACCCTTTTGTTTCAGACATAATTATTCATTCAGGCACAGTGGGAGTGAAGCTCAAGATTTCAACTAAATCTATAAGTCTGAGCTTGTTCTTAGTATGAAGCGGCGGCACTTTATCTTGCTTTTGTTTTTCATCCTCGAGTACTCGAGCCTGGCTAATCGTATTTGTGATTGTGATTTCTTTAGTGATTTGATTTTGCATGTCTGAATTCAAATTCACTTCCTGCTTCCTGTTGATGAATGCTGTGTTTGCGGAACAGCTTTAGTTGAACTTGTTGTTCATCGACGAATGTCTTTAATTATTGGGGGACCTCGTTTGGAGTGGCGCCATTGCATACGCAGGATTAAGGGTGAGTTCACAAGACAGAGAAGGTCAAAACTCTTGCTGTGTCTTCACTGTAATTAGTCCCTAGAGTTCATCTGATCCCTGGACCAATCACAGGGTAATTGTGAAGGTATATCGATCATGAATGCTCGCTGTACTGTTTTCCTTCAACATCTTGTAAGGAAAGAATATCAATGATAGATTGGTAATGGTCAACATGTTTGTTTTCATTTACTCTTCAATAGCTGTAAGGGTTGTTTAAGGCCTCTTCAATGTACACCTGCGTCAGACGGACACTTTTGGAGCATCTCGGTTGTGTCGTGTCATAAACATACATTTTTTTGGTCTCTGTGTCAAGTTCGAAACTTAGAAAAACACATCTTGAGATCCCTGCATTCATATGTGCGCTCCATCATGTTGTGTTACGCAAGAACGTGTTTTTATCTTGTGTTGTCTGCTGACAGTAAGTGCGGTTTGCTCTCTGTATAAGCTGCACGTTGCCTATACAGCAAGTTTCACTTACTGCCCCCTGGAGAACACAGATGGTACTACAAGCCTGAATTGCTCAGATGGAAGGAATATTCCTTATTATGGTCTAGGGACATGATTAATTGCATACATTTTTATATAATTAATCACGCTGGATTAACATGTTAAATCGACAGCCCAAATAATTATATCAATAATTATAATATATATATATAACAACAACAACAACCACCATTCGCCACTAAGTTGCAGTGACGCCACCACGACGCTTGTGCCAGGCTATGTACACGTTAAGGCCACGTGAAGTGTTGAACACCCCTGGCAGGAGGTATATATATACACACACACATACACAAACATTTTTTTTCAAACGGTCTGTTTTTATCTCTTTGTTTCATTTCTTTCTTTATTTGTTTTAATTTCACTGAACATTTTATAAATGTATGCCATTCCATTAGTGAATGTAGCCTGCATTTGATATCTTCATATGATATAGACATTTTTTAAATGTTCAATAATTAAAAATATAATTTAATTGAAGTAACAAAGCCAGGGCTGTAACAACCGTTATGGTAATGTAAGTAATTATGCTACATCATAACTTTGTATGGAGAGTAGTAATATACTTGTGCATTAAAATGTCCATTTCTCACCGTCAGTGCATTGCATGAGAGTGCACGAATGACTGACAACATTTGGAATCATACGTTTTTAAAAATCATTAAATGACCCCCCCTGGAACTCCCTCATTGCCCCTAAATGTGTGTGTGTGCCTTTTCTAAACCTTCTCAACAGTCAACAATATCCCATAACCATTTATTGGCAATATAAAAACATAACGGCAGATTTGCAGACACAACATTTTATTTAAAACGTGAAAAGTATCAAATATACAGAATGACTCATGACGAAATCCAAGTGCGCTCATAGTGATTATGACTTCACATTTTAATTGCACTTATTTTTTTCCAGTTTCATTTGAATTTTTAGGTGTCTTTATTTATTGTGCAGGCTTAACCCTAACCATGTTTAACGAAAATTACCCTATATTACCACCTGTTCATTGGTGTCCTGTGGAGTTTTTTGCGACCAATTAAAACTCTTCTCATCGACCAACGTTTGGGGGACTATCAGGGGGCAGCCCTACTCTGAAGGGAACTGACTGTCTTCAGAAAGGTTTCGATGGCATTATGTTTTCATGTCACCTCCGTATAATCCCTAATAAAGTATTGTTTATAAGCGCAGGGCTGCTTTGTGTACAGGCGTTACCAGGGTAACAGCTATATTTCTGCTGCATAAGCGCCCCCTACTGTCAGAGAGCGAATTTGCATTTCATTCAGCCCGAATGCTGTTTTTGTTAATCAATGTGAAAATCTGACTGCATTTTTACACAGCGTACACGCAGTGTTACACATTTAAACCAGTTAATTCTAAAAAATCTAAACAATTCTGATAATAAGGTATATAGAAGTGTTCACAGTATGTTTAAGTGCCTACGATACAAATACTGTGCATGTTCATTAACGCAGTTTACTAATATATATACACTCACCTAAAGGATTATTAGGAACACATACTAATACTGTGTTTGACCCCCTTTCGCCTTCAGAACTGCCTTAATTCTACGTGGCATTGATTCAACAAGGTGCTGAAAGCATTCTTTAGAAATGTTGGCCCATATTGATAGGATAGCATCTTGCAGTTGATGGAGATTTGTGGGATGCACATCCAGGGCACGAAGCTCCCGTTCCACCACATCCCAAAGATGCTCTATTGGGTTGAGATCTGGTGACTGTGGGGGCCATTTTAGTACAGTGAACTCATTGTCATGTTCAAGAAACCAATTTGAAATGATTCGAGCTTTGTGACATGGTGCATTATCCTGCTGGAAGTAGCCATCAGAGGATGGGTACATGGTGGCCATAAAGAGATGGACATGGTCAGAAACAATGCTCAGGTAGGCCGTGGCATTTAAACGATGCCCAATTGGCACTAAGGGGCCTAAAGTGTGCCAAGAAAACATCCCCCACACCATTACACCACCACCACCAGCCTGCACAGTGGTAACCAAAGGCATGATGGATCCATGTTCTCATTCTGTTTACGCCAAATTCTGACTCTACCATCTGAATGTCTCAACAGAAATCGAGACTCATCAGACCAGGCAACATTTTTCCAGTCTTCAACTGTCCAATTTTGGTGAGCTCTTGCAAATTGTAGCCTCTTTTTCCTATTTGTAGTGGAGATGAGTGGTACCCGGTGGGGTCTTCTGCTGTTGTAGCCCATCCGCCTCAAGGTTGTGCGTGTTGTGGCTTCACAAATGCTTTGCTGCATACCTCGGTTGTAACGAGTGGTTATTTCAGGCAAAGTTGCTCTTCTATCAGCTTGAATCAGTCGGCCCATTCTCCTCTGACCTCTAGCATCAACAAGGCATTTTCGCCCACAGGACTGCTGCATACTGGATGTTTTTCCCTTTTCACACCATTCTTTGTAAACCCTAGAAATGGTTGTGCGTGAAAATCCCAGTAACTGAGCAGATTGTGAAATACTCAGACCGGCCCGTCTGGCACCAACAACCATGCCATGCTCAAAATGGCTTAAATCACCTTTCTTTCCCATTCTGACATTCAGTTTGGAGTTCAGGAGATTGTCTTGACCAGGACCACACCCCTAAATGCATTGAAGCATCTGCCATGTGATTGGTTGATTAGATAATTGCATTAATGAGAAATTGAACAGGTGTTCCTAATAATCCTTTAGGTGAGTGTATATATATATAGTATAACACATTACTGTTATACAATTCATATAAAAATAATAATATTTAAAAATATGTACACAAGTTCATCTTTTCAGAGCAAAAATAAATATTTATTTAAAAAATGAACCTCTTTATTTTAGTTGATTTGTCTGCTCTGCACTCGAGACTTGATGATTAAACTTGAGACTTTCTTGTGACTTGAACATGTGTGACTTGCTCCCACCTCTGAGTAATATTGTAATGTCTATATTTTTTGATGGAAGCCATAGTTTTAATGCAATTAACCATATTTGTTACTACAGTAGTATGGTTTTAACATAGTAACCGTGTTTTAGTAGTTACTGTATTAAAACCATGGTTAATTTTTGTAAGAGGATATTAGGTTTAGGGGTAGAGTTTGGTGTAGGGTGTCTGTGGGACTCTAAATAAACACACTGCAGTAATGTCCCATTATTTAATAAGGGGTGCAAATAGTATCACTCTAACACTATTTGTACTAACTGCTAAGATGTTGCTATTTACACTTAGTGCACATATCTGCCTTATTATTATTATTATTATTATTATTATTATTAAGAAATCCTGTTGTCTTCTTGAAATTTTAGCATCCCTTGTCCCAAAGATGTTTATGTTACTAATGCACATTTAAATCTTAGATTTTGTTATTATGACTTGATTAATTGACATTAACATTGATTTATGTACTAAAAGATGTTTGTGATGAAAAAAGGTGGGGATGCAATCTTTGTTTAGTAAAATATAAAGTTGCATTCGATCAGAACACAGGACCTCTTATACAATGGACATCACAACTTACAATCTCACTGTCATTAGCTCCGCCCAACAGGATGTCGGCCATTTTGGATTTTCTGGAAATTGCAGGCTCTGAACTTTTAAATACTCCTCCTAGGGGACTCATTTGACTGGCACCAAATTTGTGCAACATCGTGCCAAGACATTGTAGATGCTAAATTAGTTACCGCTAGACCACCCTGTTAAACTTTAATAACTGAGTTCATTGATGCACTTCTGCAGTGACCAACTATATCACATGACTGAAAGCTGCAGTGTATATATATATATACATACATACACACACACACACACACACACACATATATATTACATATTACATCTTAAATAATTACATTTGATCTGAACATAGAATCTGGACATTATAATGCATTTAGCTGATACTACCAATTCTTAAATAATGCTTTTTAATTTGCTGTCAAATAAAAACAGTTTCATTATCATCATTTATAGATTTTTTTATCACAACAATTATAATCAGAGTTATTAAAACCATAATAAAAGATGAGATAGCAGTGTGTTATATATCATTGGAAAGGTCTCAATTTGTAGAATGCATTGAATGAACAGGATTGCCTTTTTGTCATGTTTTGTCCTCATTACTTCCTGAAACATACATATTACATATAACATAGACAATGACATATTGTAACTTACAGCAGAATATCCCGATTCAAATGAGCCCATACATAATATGATATGATGATGAGATCTTGAAATATCACTCAGAGTGCACATGGAAAGATGATGCACAAAAGGGCACTCAACACATATTGTATGTGTGTGTGTGTATATATATGTGTGTGTGTGTGTGTGTGTATGTGTATATGTGTATATTTGCGTGTGTGCGCGCGCACATGTCTGAGCACTTTGTGTGTGAAAACACATACCCGCATATGTGCTAATCTTGAATGATCTTGAACACTTCATATTTCTGTATTTTGCAGTCTAATCCATTCACTTCCATTGACCGGTCATTTTTGACCGGGAAAAACACAGAAGTAACAAAGTGAAATAAAACATATCAGATGTAAATGGTTCAATTTTGTGTGTGTGTTTTTAGATACAAAATGTGAACAAAGTCAAGGAATTTTATTCCAACTGGATTAAGTAAAAAAATAAAATAAAATGATTGTAAGAAAAATAAAAATAATTTTTTTTTTTTATATGGTTTTGCATCATCTTGCATCTTTGCATCAACTTGAACTGTTTCTGCCCTCAGTACCTCATACATGATATATGCTACAGAGGAACGTGCATAAATATTGAATTAGCAAGCAGATTTACGGTAGGGATTTTGTAGATCACCCATTTGTCATTAAGATATTTAAAGTTACATATTTTCAGTGTTACACAGTTAACAAACAAATTGATGATAGTAATGAAAGTGAACATAATGGACTCTGAATAGGCATATGAGGAGATGAATTGTCATTATTAAAAGTTAATGCTAATGTCAGACAATATGTATGTCAGTGCAAGTGATCTGAGGCATCGCTGCCAATCAAACATGATCTCTTGCCCCCTTCCCAAAGGGACTGTTCGACCTGGCAATCAATATGGCCTGATCTGTGACTCATTTTCATTCCAGTAGCACGCGTCCGCCCTTGCATGTGTCCCAGACACAGTCCCACGTTTTGAGTCTGATATTCCAATGTGAAATCAGAAATGAGGGAATCTCCATTGGAACAATCGGCCTCATAGTTTCAAGGATCCTTTTGTATTTCCTCTCCAGTCATAGGCAAATGCTACATTTGCATGCAGACTTGAGATTGTCTGGTCGCAATTAACATTCTGCCAATGTCTGAATTCATTATTCTGGCGCTGCTCTGCCAGCACCTTGTAAAAAGGGACTTTGTTAATGGTTGATGTACGGTAAAGAGATGTAAATTACACCTGCACGAGACCTTGATTCTCTCTGACTTTTAACCAAAGCACAGACGGCTACTGTGAATGATTTCAGACGACAAACTTGTCCTTGTTATGCTGAGATCCAGTTCGACAAAATCAGCATTTTCAGCTTGACTTCGGAGGGAAGCCATAAATGAATTAAACATTGACAGAAGGGGGCCAGTGTGTTGTGGTTGATGTATGACACTGACTCTGCTGTATATGTCCATATCTAGTCATGAACAATGTGTTTACATTAAAAGAGTCTCTCGAATCGTATTATTTTAAACATTTATACATTCGTATTTGTGCGTTTGGAGAGGCGCTAAAAGGTGCGATGTCCACGTGTTGACCGCTTCAAACTTTAGAAACATTAAATATTTAAAAAGCCATTATAACCATTTTATTGGCATTTTAGATCCCTACCCCAATTCCTAAACATTACCACTTTTTTAAAAAAACAAAACGTAGCAGACAGATTAATGTAGCGACAAAATTAAAGTGACAATAATAGTTGTAGAGGTGCTAATAGCAACCGTCTTATTGCCTGTATCCACATTTGTCTCCTTAAAGGCTGGCTTTTACAGTTCGGAAGCTTATAAAAATTTATTTCTGGGTTTTTTCGCTTGTTTGCTGTACACCTTGTCACACAGCAGCTTTTGGGCATTTTTCTGTCTTTTGTTATATGCCATAAATGACAAGGAGGCAGCCTCTCGCAATGCAAAGTCAATGAAGACGGTTGGATTGTTTTCCCCGCCGGTGGGCGTGGTCTTCAGATTATGACGCATTGCGCTCTGTCTCTATGGGAATAACGTGACATTTTGGATGTGTAACATGTAAATACAATTGGACATGAATATAGTAATTATTCAGTAGCACCCCACCCCATCCAAACATCATCTGCAGCCTGAAACTGAACTTTGAAAACTGAAACTTGATCAGATTTTAGGAGTGATGCACTTAACTGCATATAGAGCTATAGGATAAAATGAGCTATAGGATGCTCCCTTGCTCCCTATTTAGTGAATGACTTAACCTCCAGTGTGCTGTCTGTCTGCACTGGTCTCAGAACAGTTATAGGAGAGCTATAGGATGCTCCCTTGCTCCCTATTTAGTGAATGACTTAACCTCCAGTGTGCTGTCTGTCTGCACTGGTCTCAGAACAGTTATAGGAGAGCTATAGGATGCTCCCTTGCTCCCTATTTAGTGAATGACTTAACCTCCAGTGTGCTGTCTGTCTGCACTGGTCTCAGAACAGTTATAGGAGAGCTATAGGATGCTCCCTTGCTCCCTATTTAGTGAATGACTTAACCTCCAGTGTGCTGTCTGTCTGCACTGGTCTCAGAACAGTTATAGGAGAGCTATAGGATGCTCCCTTGCTCCCTATTTAGTGAATGACTTAACCTCCAGTGTGCTGTCTGTCTGCACTGGTCTCAGAACAGTTATAGGAGAGCTATAGGATGCTCCCTTGCTCCCTATTTAGTGAATGACTTAACCTCCAGTGTGCTGTCTGTCTGCACTGGTCTCAGAACAGTTATAGGAGAGCTATAGGATGCTCCCTTGCTCCCTATTTAGTGAATGACTTAACCTCCAGTGTGCTGTCTGTCTGCACTGGTCTCAGAACAGTTTTAAATGCATCTTATTTTCATCCTAACTCCATGTAAAGCCTTTGATAGAAACATTTAACAGCTTTTGCATGAACACATTTATTCTCGGTGAATGTTGTCATTGTGTTCAACAGTGTGCTGTTTCGCAATAAATCGCTCATATTTGTTATTTATATATTTTTTCTCCCCATTTTTGCAACGCCCAATTCCCAATGCGCTCTAAGTCCTCATGGTGGTGTAGTGACTCGTCTCAATCCAGGCGGTGGTGGACGAATCTCAGTTGCCTCCGCGTCTGAGACCGTCAATCCGCGCATCTTATCACGTGACTTGTTGAGCACATTACTGTGGAGACACAGCGCGTGTGGAGGCTTCACGCTATTCTCCGTGATCCACGCACAACTCACCACACTCCCCACCGAGAGCAAGAACCACATTATAGTGACCACAAGGAGGTTACCCCATGTGACTCTACCCTCCCTAGCAACCGGGCCAATTTGGTTGCTTAGGAGACCTGACTAGGGTCAGTCAGCACGCTCTGGATTCAAACTTGCGACTCAAGTGGTGGTAGTCAGCGTCAACACTCGCTGAGATAACAGGACCCCCAACATTTTTTAAAATGGCTAAAATATCGGACGAAACTAGAGACTCTAATCTTTTGACTCAAACAGTTTTCAATGTAAAACTTAATTCGGTTTCTTAGCGTTTCAACCAAACACAAACTTCACTGTGATCGCCAACTTGTGGTTTGGTCACATGACTATATAAGTTGAAAGTTTAACCCTTTACTGAGAGCACAGAAGCCCCTGAACTGAGATCAGTCGGTATAAATGAAATTAAAGCCAAAATACAACGTTCGCTCACGTGGACACGGAAATATCACTTTGAATTAGTTTAAATTCCTGTAGCTCAGCTGGTAGCGCATGGCACAAGGCATGCCACGGTCAAGGGTTCAATGCCTAGGAAACAATACGCTGTATTTCACGGTGCAATAGCATCAGGCAAATGCATAAATATGAACTGTTATTGTGAATAATGATGATGGGATGCTCTCCCATTATGTCTCTAAAATGGATTGTGCAAATTTCCACATGAGATAAACACTAAACAAACATTAAAATCACATTCTGGGTTCAAACTGTCATACTTCAATGGTGTTTCTCTCTGAAAACAGAGCGGTTTAAAAATGGATGCCAGCGTTTCAAAGACCTTAGTGCATTTGTATGGACAGAGACCGACCATCCTCCACATCCTCTACAGCTACAGAGAAGCGTCTAAAGGGCCAGTGAGAGTTGAGATAGGTGAACATTTGATTGAGAGCTCGGTGATAAATCCCGTAAACTGGAGGTTCTGACCTGTGGTAATATGTTTCCTATGGCAATGCAATTCTGTATTTCCCCCGAGGTGCTCCGGGCCTCTATGGAAGAAAAGCATTCAGCAGCTTTCTCTAAATTGAAGTCAATAACGGCAAGTCGTTTATTAAGTGTTCTCAGATACTCCAGGCAGTTTCTGGAAAGAAGGCAATTGAGTTTTGAAAATCTAGCGGACAAATAGGAATTGATCTATCGTCCTGCCGATGAAAAAGGCAACAAAATACAAATATCAGTTTTGCAGCGGTAATCAAATGTTTCAACTGGGCTGTTTTGTGAATATATAGTCAATACAAACCTTTTCATTTTACTTGGATAACAGCATTAAAAATATTACTTGGCTCTCATACCACATTCACATAAAAGCTGAATGTGTCAAGCTTTTTTAGATACATGCAAATGAATATATGCATTGTTATCCAGATACAGCCGGCCTATTTAGCTTATAAGTTGACAGACGTCAATACCTTTACTTTGACCCCATGAAACATGTCTTATAACTGTACAGTGTAACACTAGCGGATGGTAATTACCCATGATTAGTGCGTTCATCCAATGCCGATGCTACAGACTTGCGCTTCGCAGCTTATTCCATTACCAAGTACTGAAATAGCACTAGCAACACTCAAAAATGTCGAAACGGTCTGTTTACTTTATGTAAGTCCATTTCTCTCTAAAGGCCGCGTTACGTGCGGTTTCGACGGCAATCCCCGAATAGATAAGTACACAATCGTTGCGAAGGCTGCATCCTCCAGAGGTCGCACTTGCCGGTTGCATTCGTTATCGTGGCGGTCTCGTTTCAGAAAAGCAAGTAGGACACTCCGAACGCAGCCTTCGATTGCGACCTACTTTCACGGGAATTTCGGAGGATTCATGAGGTGTATCCTTCATGGGCACTCACAACCCACATTTCTTTGCTTCAATGGAAATTAGCATAATTTGTCTATAAAGTAAAAGTACGCCAATATGCCCGTAAATATGATGTTCAAACGCAAGTAATGTTAATTCCTGAGTTGTAGTACCTCAGCAGACGGTACAGAGTATATAATATGTACAATTATAGTTGTATATAATTCAAATAAAGTATTATAGGCTAAAAGTTCACGATGCTAAATCTATTTTCTTTTCTCTCGACACCATTATAAATGTACCATTCCCTTCCAAAGGGACTTTGTTCCCTCTTTGCTCAGAGCGCTCGCGCTTGTTAAAGAGTGGCGTGCTGTCATAGCAACCATGATAAGTTCTGTTTCCGTTTGTCCTATGAAGGCCATCTCGTTTAAAAAAAGGCTTGTTTAAAGGAGGACGCTTGGCATACCGCTGCCTTTAAAGGACGTGTCCTAGCTAGCACGCAGCTTTCGAAACGAGACACGGCCAGAGAGACAGATGCGCATGGAGAGGATCCACGTATCCTTGCTGAGCACTTTAAAGTGGTCATGAAATGGAGCATGAAATTGTCCTTGATATTTAGACACATATGAGGTAACTACTATAAAAACCTACTGTAAATTTCACAACTCAAAACTTCCTCTCCAGTCTATAAAGAGCATTTATAGTTGCCACCCTGCTGAAACATCTCATTTTGAAGACTCTATTCTTGACGTCATGAAGCATTGCTCATTTGTATTGACACGTCCCATAACATGAGTCATCACACCCTTGGCCCCGCCCACTGGCGTGCAGTTCAAGTCAAGAGAGCAGGCCTTGTGTGGTTAACTATTCCAAACATAACACCTAAGGAGACCCATCTGGACTATTTTATTTTGTACGTAAACATGAACTACACAGACTCTTTGACCGCTGCCATGTATCTCGCCTCTTTTAAAAGATGTGGTGTCAAGTTACAACTCTGAATGGGGGAAGCAATTCTCTTTCTTTCAGCGGCTGCCTGTGTTCTTTTACCCATCTGCGCTGTTTTAAATTGTTGGTGTATGTAAACATGGGACGTCTTTGACGATGGATGATGGACTTCTTGTTTCGAGGTGTGTTTCCAGCGATGTGCACCTTCAGTATGTGTGTGCGTAATTGCACCGTTCTTTAGACTTGGATGTGTTCGTTTTATACGGCTCGTGTCAGTGTAACGGGAGTCAGCTGGTAAATGCTGTTCAGTGTGTAAACCTCACTCCCCTGGCCTCATGAGGCGCACTAGCGACTGGCACTAGATTCTGTAGGCTTTAGCCTCCTTGTTAGCGCACCCGCCTCCCACACCGGAGACGCCGATTCGAATCCCGTTCGGAGCGAGTCGAGCAGGACTGTTTATATCAGTGTTGATTGTTTGTGAAATGTCATACTACCATTCCAGCTTTGCAAAGGAACAGTTATTGAAGGATGGGGCAGATAAAAACATTTCAAAAACGTAAGTAAAACATTTCATTCATGAATATTTCAAACGTCATGACTGTTTGATAGTTTATGGTGATGTGTGTTAACTGTTGTGCTTGAGATGAACAGTTTAATATACTCAGATGCAATGTGTTGCATGTGCATTATGTGTGAACCCTGTAATTTTGTTTTATAATGATCTACCGATTGAGTTTGCTGAATTTTAGGGGCTGCACAATGTTAGCCAATCAGGAGGTGCTGAGGCCAAAATTGAGCATTTCAAACAGAGGGCCAAAAAACAGGGAGGGAAATTAGCATATATTACTAAATTGTGACTTTCATAACATTATCAGTGGACCTCAGGGAAGATTATACAATTATAAAAAGTAGCACTTCATGACCCCTTTAATATGAAAATAGCCAAATCCAGGGCATTTAGGGAATCGAGGAAAGTCCTTGGAAAGAGGACGTATGGGCATAATAGGTTCCATTTAAAAATCTTCAGATTTCAGGGATGTACCGTTACATTATTTCTGCATTAACAAGTGTCGCCACCTCACACAGACTGCTGAAAAACAATCTGCCACATACACTAACAGGGCTATATGAGATATGAACCTCGTAAAATTATGATTTAAAAACAAAATCTTGAGCTTATTGATGTGACACTCATTTTCCAGTAGTTTTCCTTAGTTGTTATAACACCTTCTAACAGCGCAGAATCATCCAGACCCTTATCTGCTCGCCATCACCACTAACGTTAGTCTAGCTGATAACAACAACTAAGCGGAAGTGTGGAGCATTCGAGAGGAAGTCTCTCACCCTAATGGTGCCACCCATGGAGAAGTCAGGAAAATGGTAGATAGGAGAAAGCATTTAAACATTGACAAAGTCTAATTTAAATTAAGTCTAAAATGCATTAACTTATGAACTTTTTAAGCACTAGGAAGGAGGTCAGAAGAGAGTGAAAATCGAACTTGTGTCGCCTGTGCAATCACCGCAGCTTCAACAGCGTGCAACAGTCTGGATCCCGATGATAAACTCCCATTCATTTTCTCTATAGAGGAATTAAATATGACCTATACATCTTTAAATACAGACCTACCTTGAGCTCTGAGGTTGTAAATCAAGGGTTAATGCTTCTGTTGAAGGCATCAGTGTTATTTCAACTTTGTTTTTAAAGTAGCAGAATTCCTGGTGAAGAACTACACTACAGACATGATCCTACAGACAGATCCACCAATCAGAGAATCACAGCCAACTAAATGCACCAAAAGAGCTCTGCAGTGATTTATACTCATAATAAGCCATTTTTTAAGTCAATAGTTTTATATTTTCCCATCGTTTTTAATTTGATTACGTCATTTGCAATGCTTCATGGGATTGTAGTTCATTCCCTCATTAAAAACATTAAGTACGGGGGTCTGAGTAGCTTAGCAATAAAGACGCTGATTATCACTGTGGCAGGGCGGAGGGCGGGGCCGGGTCGGGTCGTGATCATACACACCCGGTCCCGTATTAGGCTAATCAAGCCTCTGAGGTTTAACATGTCCGCTAACGATCTCTCTCTCCAGCACAATACTCCGCAGTCGGCCTTTAAACCTCAGAGGCTTGATTAGCCTAATACGGCCCCGCCCTCCGCCCTGTCACACACTCCTAGAGTCGTGAGTTTGAATCCAGGGCGTGTTGAGTGACTCCAGTCAGGTCTCCTAAGCAACCAAATTGGCCCGGTTGCTAAGGAGGCTAGAGTCACATGGGGTAACCTCCTCCTGGTCACTATAATGTGGTTCTCGCTCTCGGTGGGGCGCGTGGTGAGTTGTGCGTGGATGCCGCGAAGCAGGGGCGTAGCACCAAATTTTGGGCCCTGGGTACAAACCATCTTGCTGGGCCCCCGTACCAAATATGTATGTATAGAAAACTGACTTCTAAGGGGCCCCCCCTGCCTCGGGCCCTGGGTACTCGGTACCCTTTACCCCCCCAGTCCGACACCCCTGCCGCGAAGAATGCCGTGAAGCCTCCACGCGCACTACGTCTCTTCGGTAACGCGCTCTGATGCATGGATCGACGGTCTCAGACGCGGAGGCAACGAAGAATCGTCCTCCGCCAACCGGATTGAGGCGAGTCACTATGCCATCACGAGGACTTAGAGCACATTGGGAATTGGGCGTTCCAAATTGGGGAGGAAAAGGGGAGATAAAGTACAGTCTTGTATCTTTGCCTTTTTGTCTGAAATACATTTTGCTTTTTAAATCAAAGTTTGTAATGGTGTGATTCACCTCAGAGCTGGTTGGTTTGGTTCATGGCACGCAACGCAACGAAACAATGAATGGGAAATATACGTCCGAAACCAAGATGGCTGAAAAGTAGCCCCCTCTAATACCACCCTAAGAAAACTAGGAGACCAGCTTACCACCTTTTTCAACTGGGTATTTTAACTTAGAAACCCCCTGACAAACAATAATGTACATTTCTTTAAACCAGCGTAACGCAGATCTATACAATATCTGCTGACTTTTGCGCTCCAGAAGAAAACAGTTGCATAAGGGCATTCTTGGGTGCTTTGGCAGAGGGCTGGTGGGGGTTCAGCATTGGAATTGAGTTCCAGACATGGCCCATTACATGTGGATGCACTTCACCTCTTGAAAGCTCGGATGACACGCTCTCATTCACCACACTAAATATTTCTCTCCGGAGACTCCTGCTCTGTGACCTAACCTCTTTAGGAACGTGTTTTTACTTGAATTACTTTCAACTGATGGCTGTTTACGACTGCTTACACACATATGACAGGAAAGCACGGCTGTCACAGAGGCATGCCATCACTTATAGACGATTCAGTGGCCTTTAGAATTTGTCTATGTAGTCCCGGGACAGTTAATGAATGCAAAGTACAGTATAGGGAATTTATATTTGTAAAGGTTCACTGATGGTGTCAGATGGTAATACCCTGGTATATTTATGTAACTGAGTATTTATTAGGGATGCACGATGCAAAATACAGATATCTGATCAAATTATAGACTATAAATCACACAGCAATTATTGTTATCTCAGTTTAATCATTTAGAGGGGGAGTGGAGCAGACTTAATGCTGAAAGTCACATGCACATTCTCTCTTTACCCAGCAGAAGGTGACACTGGGCATTGTGTTCATGCCATGTGCCACTATGCCTTGTCCAACATTGGCACCATGCCTGCTCTCTCCGTTGGCATGTCGTGGAGCTCAAAGCCTCAGGGGAGTTTATATACTATTAGAGTGTGTGTATGTACGTCTGATTGAGAGAGTGATTTCTGTTTACATCCTTATAAACATGGCATATTTATGTGTGTGTGTGTGTGTGTGTGTGTGTGTGTGTGTGTGTGTGTGCGTGTGTGTGTGTGTGCATGAGCGAGTGAGCATATGACAGCCCCACGGCTCTGGAAATGTGAAGATGATAAATGTAGGGTTGTTTCACACCCTGGCCTATCTGAGCACTATTTAGTGAGCTGAATATTGTCCCTGACAGGACATCGTTCCTGTCTGCCAGAGTCTCTGGGTTCCTGTAGCAACTCCTTAACACAATTACTGCTTAATAACAGGTCCTCTTACTTTTATTAAGACTGATCTCTGTTTATTATTGAGAGGGCCTTGATACATCACCTGATAGTGTGAGAGAAAATGAGCTACTAGTTACAGTCTACACTGGCCAGTTAGTTTCCTGTAGGCATGTATTGAGAACTTGATCATTACTGCAGAGGTGAGACATTGTGAATGTTTTTTTTTTAACATTATAGAAATGAGAATTCATTGTTTTTGCAATACAGTAATAGTAATTTTGATGTAAGCTTGACTACTATGAAAATAGTCACAATACAAAAAATTAAGGAATGTTCCAGGTTCATTAGAAGTCAAGCTCAATCGAAAGATTTTGTGGCGTAATGTTGATTACTGCAAAAAAAAAGCGTTTGTGTATGTGTGTGTATACAGTTGAAGTTTACATTCACTTGTCATTCATATAAAACACATTTTTTAACCACTCCACATAATTAATATTAGCAAACTATAGTTTTGGCAAGTCGTTTGGGACATCTACTTTGTGCACGACACGAGTCATTTTTCCAACAATTGTTTACAGACCGATTGTGTCACTTTTAATTGACTATAATCACAATTCCAGTGGGTCAGAAGTTTACATACACTAAGTTAACTGTGCCTTTAAGCAGCTTGGAAAATTCCAGAAAATGATGTCAATCCTTTAGAAAATTTGCCAATTAGCTTCTGATAGGAGGTGTGCTGAATTGGAGGTGTACCTATGGATGTATTTTAAGGCCTACCTTCAAACTCAGTGCCTCTTTGATTGACATCATGGGAAAATCAAAAGAAATCAGCCAAGACCTCAGAACATAATTGTGGACCCCCACAAGTCTGGGTCATCCTTGCAATTTCCAAACACCCGAATGTACCACGTTCATCTGTACAAACAATAGTATGCCAGTATAAACACCATGTGACCACACAGTCATCATAAGCTGAGGAAGGAGACTCATTCTGTCTCCTAGAGATGAACATAGTTTGTGTGAAAAGTGCAAATCAATCCCAGAACAACAGCAAAGGACCTTGTGAAGATGCTGGAGGAAACAGGTGGACGAGTATCTAGATCCACAGCAAAACCAATCCTATATGGACATAACCTGAAAGGTTGCTCCGCAAGGAAGAAGCCACTGCTCCAAAACCACCATAAATAAGCCCGACTACAGTTTGCAAGTGCACATGGGGACAAAGATATTTGCAAAATGGCTTAAGGACAACAAAGTCAAGGTATTGGAGTGGCATCACAAAGCCCTGACCTCAATCCGATAGAGCATTTATGGGCAGAACTGAAGCAGCATGTGCGATCAAGGAGGTCCTCAAACCTGACACAGTAACACCAGTTCTGTCTGGAGGAATGGGACAAAATTCCAGAAACTTATTGTGAGAAGCTTGTGGAAGGATCCCCAAAACATTTGACCCAAGTTACACAATTTAAAGGCAATGCCGCCAAATACATATAAGTGTATGTAAACTTCTGACCCACTGGGAATGTGATGAAAGAAATAAAAGCTGAAATAAATAATTATCTCGACTATTATTCTGACATTTCACATTCTTAAAATAAAGTTGTGATCCGAACTGACCTACGACAGGGAATGTTTTCTACCATTAAACATCAGGAATTGTGAAAAACTGAGTTGAAATGTATTTGGCTAAGGTAGATGTAAATTTGTGACTTCAACTGTGTATATATGTATATAAGATTAATTGATTTATTTATTTTGCAGTGATCGACATTACAATAATGCAAACAGTATTTTTTTCCCCTCATTTTAAATAATCCTAAAATCTTTGTTACAGTGAGACACTTGAATGCAACACAATGGAAGTCAATTGGGTCAAACTGTAAACATTAGAAAACACACGGGTAAATGCCTTAATGCAGGTAAATCCCTGATTTTATGACATTAAAATCATGTTAACACACATACTGTAATGTTTACGTTTTGTGGCTATACTTTTGAAACAGTGTATATTTTAGCGAATATAGATTGTTCCCATTCACTTCCATTGAAAGTGACTCACAGTAACCGTGACATTTTTATAATAAACAAAGTCAACATTATTTATTGTGGCAATTACTGTAACATAATGCCACAAATGCTGTCGATTGAGCTTAACTTTTTTTTTTCCTAAGCAAAATGTAATTTATTTTAATTTTGGGGTGAAATCACACACACATTCTTGACTTAATTTGCATTATTATTATTATTATTAATATTATTACTACTATACAATGTCAAAAGAGCTTTTTTACAGAACATTCTACTGTACATAGTGTTGCTGATGGTGATAATAAAGAAAGGTTCATAAGTTTGAGAGCTACAGTATGTAACTGTCAAGCAACGTCAGAAAACGGCCTGTCCAGTAAATGAACTGTAGATGTTTCTATGCTCCAGCGACTACAGGACGGTTGTACAACATTCACTGTGAGTTATCTTTCACATTCTCTTTGAGTGCCCTTCCCACATGGATACTGGTAAGTTTACCTTGTTACTATGGTTACAGCAGCTCCTCCATCACCCCGTACCCACATTTCTATCTTCTGCCTCATATGATGGGTGAGTCACCCTCAAATACTGCCACTGTTCAGTCCTATACGAAGTGAATCGAGAGATGAATATAATCTTATATTTCGTTCTATCCTCTTCATTTTTGTCTTATTTATTTAACTTGAGATTGAATGAAATTCTTTTGAGAGTTTTGACTTCGGTTGGGATTTCAAGGTGGTTCTTTTATTCCCCACAGCGTCTCCTCTTTTACCGTCTAATGATAACTCTCACAATGTCCCTTCAGCTGCCATGTGAAGGTCATTAAATGATTGCCATTCAGGCTCCTATCTGCCGCGTTTGCTCTGTGTGAGATATTTAAAGAACGGCGTCATTATTAATTTCCTTTTCAGGATTATAGTGATTGTTAAAATCCGCCCTTTTGGTTTTAGTTTTGCCAACAGTGCATCTCTGTGTCATTGAAGCATATTGAAACCTTTATGTGGTTTATAATTCATTTTCTCTACAGCACTATGTTCATTAGAGACATACGTGACAATATTGTGAATTTGACGGTTCTGGTAATTAAACACGTTTGTTAAGTGTCTTTAGCGAACCCTTCTAAACCTCGTATGTGGCTTATTTGTTTGGCGTTTCTTTCGTAAATGCATGCAAACACACACAAGCTAGCACATGCATACACATCCCGTTTTGTATGGTCGATGTGAACGCCATTTAGTCTAATTAGGCTTCTGTATTCATCAGTACGGTGCGTGTGTATAAAGGCAGCTTTATCTGAAAGTGGCACATTTCTTAAATGTCTGTGACTGCTCTCTCTCTCTCTCTCTCTCTCTCTCTCTTTCCTGGCAGTAGAGTTTAGCCTTAAAAAGGCAATTTGATAAGAGAATCTTATTGAGACTTAATTGGTGACTCAAGTGAGTGTTCGGTTATCTAGTGAGCAAATTTCCATCCAGAGAGGTAGAAGGTGAGAAGACATCAGTTGAGGGAATGCATTTGATCCTCCAGATGTCCAATTATGCTTTAGTCACGCCTCTGTCGCCATTAAAGATGAAATAACATGTTATATCACACCGCAGGCAAATGCGCTTCTAGGTTATTCAGAGCAGCAGCTTTTAACGGTGGATAAGAGCAGCGCTGCAGTATACACTTTTCAGAATTGTATAATGTGTTTAACTGTTAATGCTGAAGTGTGTAATCTAGCGTCACCAAACGGGATGCAAAATAAACATTGTTTTCATGCAGCTTTTTCCAACACTGCCCCATCTGGTGTTGATCAAACCAACAGTGAGTCCCACCCACAACTCACGCCATTGGTCAAGCCAATGTTGTTATGCTGGGCTGTATGGGCCTGAAGATTATGACATATAAACATTAAAACTACTGTACCAATAATATTTTATTTATTCAGTATTCAAACGTAATAACAGCCGATTCCAATAGAACAAGTTACTTTTTAAAGGTTTCCTGTTTCAGTGGCATACCCTAAAATTAAAGGCTTATAACATTTGAAATGTTTTCTTATTTGGCCGCCAACGCCTCGTGACTAAATGACTAAAGGTTTGCATAGCATGCAGACATGATTTTAGAAACGAGTTTTCACAGAATGACTCATGTCCATTGTTTGGTGACTCATGTCCATTGTGTTGTGGATTATGTCCATTGTGATGTGGTGACTCATGTCCATTGTGTTGTGGATTATGTCCATTGTGTTGTGGTGACTCATGTCCATTATGTTGTGGTGACTCATGTCCATTGTGTTGTGGATTATGTCCATTGTGTTGTGGTGACTCATGTCCATTGTGTTGTGGTGACTCATGTCCATTGTGTGGTGACTCATGTCCATTGTGTTGTGACTCATGTCCATTGTGTTGTGGTGACTCATGTCCATTGTGTTGTGGATTATGTCCATTGTGTGGTGACTCATGTCCATTGTGTTGTGGCTCATGTCCATTGTGTTGTGACTCATGTCCATTGTGTTGTGGATTATGTCCATTGTGTGGTGTCTCATGTCCATTGTGTTGTGACTCATGTCCATTGTGTTGTGGTGACTCATGTCCATTGTGTTGTGACTCATGTCCATTGTGTTGTGGTGGATTATGTCCATTGTGTTGTGACTCATGTCCATTGTGTTGTGGTGACTCATGTCCATTGTGTTGTGACTCATGTCCATTGTGTTGTGGTGGATTATGTCCATTGTGTTGTGGTGACTCATGTCCATTGTGTTGTGACTCATGTCCATTGTGTTGTGGTGGATTATGTCCATTGTGTTGTGGATTATGTCCATTGTTTGGTGACTCATGTCCATTGTGTTGTGGATTATGTCCATTGTGTTGTGGTGACTCATGTCCATTGTGTTGTGGATTATGTCCATTGTGTTGTGGTGACTCATGTCCATTGTGTTGTGGTGACTCATGTCCATTGTGTTGTGGATTATGTCCATTGTGTTGTGGTGACTCATGTCCATTGTGTTGTGGTGACTCATGTCCATTGTGTTGTGGATTATGTCCATTGTGTTGTGGTGACTCATGTCCATTGTGTTGTGGCTCATGTCCATTGTGTTGTGGATTATGTCCATTGTGTTGTGACTCATGTCCATTGTGTTGTGGTGACTCATGTCCATTGTGTTGTGGATTATGTCCATTGTGTGGTGTCTCATGTCCATTGTGTTGTGACTCATGTCCATTGTGTTGTGGTGACTCATGTCCATTGTGTTGTGATTATGTCCATTGTGTTGTGGTGACTCATGTCCATTGTGTTGTGGATTATGTCCATTGTGTTGTGGTGACTCATGTCCATTGTGTTGTGGATTATGTCCATTGTGTTGTGGTGACTCATGTCCATTGTGTTGTATTGACTCATGTCCATTGTGTTGTGGATTATGTCCATTGTGTGGTGACTCATGTCCATTGTGTTGTGACTCATGTCCATTGTGTTGTGGTGACTCATGTCCATTGTGTTGTGGATTATGTCCATTGTGTTGTGGTGACTCATGTCCATTGTGTTGTGGTGACTCATGTCCATTGTGTTGTGGATTATGTCCATTGTGTTGTGGTGACTCATGTCCATTGTGTTGTGGATTATGTCCATTGTGTGGTGACTCATGTCCATTGTGTTGTGACTCATGTCCATTGTGTTGTGGTGACTCATGTCCATTGTGTTGTGGATTATGTCCATTGTGTGGTGACTCATGTCCATTGTGTTGTGGCTCATGTCCATTGTGTTGTGACTCATGTCCATTGTGTTGTGGATTATGTCCATTGTGTGGTGTCTCATGTCCATTGTGTTGTGACTCATGTCCATTGTGTTGTGGTGACTCATGTCCATTGTGTTGTGACTCATGGCCATTGTGTTGTGGTGGATTATGTCCATTGTGTTGTGACTCATGTCCATTGTGTTGTGGTGACTCATGTCCATTGTGTTGTGACTCATGTCCATTGTGTTGTGGTGGATTATGTCCATTGTGTTGTGGTGACTCATGTCCATTGTGTTGTGACTCATGTCCATTGTGTTGTGGTGGATTATGTCCATTGTGTTGTGGTGACTCATGTCCATTGTGTTGTGGCTTATGTCCATTGTGTTGTGGTGACTCATGTCCATTGTGTTGTGGATTATGTCCATTGTGTTGTGGTGACTCATGTCCATTGTGTTGTGGATTATGTCCATTGTGTGGTGACTCATGTCCATTGTGTTGTGACTCATGTCCATTGTGTTGTGGTGACTCATGTCCATTGTGTTGTGGATTATGTCCATTGTGTGGTGACTCATGTCCATTGTGTTGTGGCTCATGTCCATTGTGTTGTGGATTATGTCCATTGTGTGGTGTCTCATGTCCATTGTGTTGTGACTCATGTCCATTGTGTTGTGGTGACTCATGTCCATTGTGTTGTGACTCATGTCCATTGTGTTGTGGTGGATTATGTCCATTGTGTTGTGGTGACTCATGTCCATTGTGTTGTGACTCATGTCCATTGTGTTGTGGTGGATTATGTCCATTGTGTTGTGGTGACTCATGTCCATTGTGTTGTGACTCTTTGTGTTGTGACTCATTGTGTTGTGTGGGAGTGGTGGTGGTGTAGTGGTCTAAGCACATAGCTGGTAATCTGGTAATCAGAAGGATGTTGGTTCAAGCCCCACAGCCACCACCATTGTGTCCTTGAGCAAGACACTTAACTCCAGATTGCTCCAGGGGGATTGTCCCTGTAATAAGTGCACTGTAAGTCGCTTTGGATAAAAGCGTCTGCCAAATGCATAAATGTAAATGTAAATGTGACTCATGTCCATTGTGTTGTGGTGGATTATGTCCATTGTGTTGTGGTGACTCATGTCCATTGTGTTGTGGCTTATGTCCATTGTGTTGTGACTCATGTCCATTGTGTTGTGGTGACTCATGTCCATTGTGTTGTGGTGACTCATGTCCATTGTGTTGTGACTCATGTCCATTGTGTTGTGAATTATGTCCATTGTGTTGTGACTCATGTCCATTGTGTTGTGGATTATGTCCGTTGTGTTTCTAAATTTATGTTTGCACATTTTGTCACCCTATTTGATAAATGTCAAAAATAAACAGCAGTAAAACCTGAATCGTTTAATTATAAGGGCCTGAGAGAGGGTGGAACATGATGACTTTTTTTGGCACAAACAAAAATCTGACCAACACTAAGTGGACATCATAAAATAAAACAAAAGGATAAAAATGCATTATATGAAAAAAAAAATGTGCATTGGGTTTTTAGAGCAGAGCAGCAGTTGTTTAAAGGCACAGCATCACATTTGCAATATCCTTCATTTGAAATGAAGATTCCAGGGTTCAACTGACTATTCTGACAATTTCATACATACAAGATCTATATTTCCTTGCATCATGTATCAGTATACACACAATTTAATCCACAGAAATCCCAACTCTCTCTTACTCGTAGAGGCATATGGTGGTGTCCATCAGCATACGAAGCGGCAATGATGGAGTGTACTTGTTGAATTATGCATACGCAATAGAGTCACAGATCACTGCGGTGGCTGCTGCTGACAGATATGAATACCTGTGAGGAGGAGAGGAACTATATGAGCTACATCTCTAACCTGTCTATTCCTGCTCTCGCATTATAGCTCTCTCCCAGTCTTGACTGACGATATACAGTACATCCAAACCAAATGATAACTATAAAGAGCGTTTCAGTAACCCTTGTGGTCACAAAAATCAAGCTTTCATACATTGATTTACTAACTGAATACACTCTATACTGCCGTTATCAAGACTCTTGTGCTGCTGTTGATTCTTTTGTTTTTCTTCTGTAAACTGAAGGACTTTCGGACTCTGTTCATGCTCTTCTCAACGTCACAAATATGTCAGGTGGAACTAGGCATGTTTCAGATTTGATCTAATCCGATTATTTGAGTGCATTTAAAAATCACAAGTTTTAAAGGAACCTTCAAATGACACAAAGTGCAATATTGGCATGATCTAGGACATCTGAGGAGGTTTTCTGACCTCGGTTCACTGCAAATCTACTGTGAGGATCACTTATAAAAAATAACTTCTTTATTTGCACATTTCTTTAGTTGCACATATTTTTGGCCATCATACAAATCTCATGACATGCAGCAGCACTGAGGTAGAGATGAGTCTTTAAAATAATAATAACGATGATGAGAAGAAACATAAGACGTATAAGAAGAGGATGAAAAAGTGGGAAGACAGCAAAAAAATCTTTTTTATATATGGATGAGAGGATTTTTGTGAATGTTGTTGAATGAAAAGACTTCAAGACATTACATTTTATTTTTATATAAAAAAAATAATAAT
Organism: Xyrauchen texanus; assembly: GCF_025860055.1. Taxonomy (NCBI): domain Eukaryota; kingdom Metazoa; phylum Chordata; class Actinopteri; order Cypriniformes; family Catostomidae; genus Xyrauchen; species Xyrauchen texanus. Next base: position 1,459,086 of record NC_068296.1, on the reverse strand, counting down.
ATTTAGATTATTATATTGACATCATTTAACCCTGTGCAATGGTTGTTTACAAAGCCCAAAATTGACATCATACATTCTATTTATGTTTCCAAATCTAATGGGAAATTGTTAGACAATCGGCAGTTAAAATTTCATCACCATGACAACCTTACGTGAAACATATCCAGGTTTGTATTTCAAATGACTCAAATGAAGATATAATGGATCATAGACACACTGTGTCAGACTGTAACCCCAAAATATGATTAAGGACAGTTAGAGGATGAATGTTTAAAATGGGGCAAACATTAAACACAGTGACACTAATAGCTGTACATCTGATGGTAATAACTAGGGGTGTACAGCAATGCCATTAATCTGTATCTGTATCTGTAACTGTTCATATGACAAAATAATCTGTTTCTGTCTCTGTATTCAGATAGACCCTAGTGTGGGCGGGGCTTAAACCGGAAGTGCGTCAAAACTAAATTAAACTTCCATTTTTAAGCTTTACTCTTACATTTATAGTTTATATTAATACATTATGCCTTGTATATGCCTCATAATAATAATGGTAATAATAGTTATTATTATTATACAATTATTATTAAAAAAATATATTATTATTATTATTAAAAAAATCTTACCAGATGAAGGTGGATTTGTAGGCTACATTAACTGTGGAACATGTCGTTTCTCCAGGTATTTCAGATATTAATATCTGCATGAACAGAGTTTTCATTTGTCTGTGCATGTATAAAAAAAATATTTTGCTGTGAATAATAAATATAAATTAAATCAAAATAATATATAGCCTACAAACTGGTGAAAGTCCCATAAATCCATCAGGAGTTTTTACAATAGGACGCCTTTATTTATTTAAATGTATAAAAATGTTAAATTATATAGTAATACGATTTTCAAATTTAGCTCAGATTAAAGAAGAAGAAAGACAGAGCATGATTCAGTTTCTTCCATTTACATAAGGAGGAATATTCCTAATAGAGGAATTCTCAATGGAGCATTTAATCCTTTATGGAGCGTTTGAACTTCTAAGGCTTGACCTGTTATTACCTTAAACACTGATGTGAATATACATGTGGTCAACTTTAAGAGACGGAAAGATGAGCTCCAACGTTAAATCACTTCGGATCAGGAATTTAGTGGTGGTGGCGTAGTGGGCAAAGGCACAGAACTGGTAAACTGGTAATCAGAAGGTTGCTGGTTTGATCCCCACAGTCACCACCATTGTGTCCTTGAGTAAGGCACTTAACTCCAGGTTGCTCCGGGGGGATTGACCCTGTAATAAGTGCTCTGTATAATACATTGGTACTCAGAAGGTTGCTGGTTTGATCCCCACAGTCACCACCATTGTGTCCTTGAGTAAGGCACTTAACTCCAGGTTGCTCCGGGGGGATTGTCCCTGTAATAAGTGGACTGTAAGTCACTTTGGATAAAAGCGTCTGCCAAATGCTTAAATGTATGTAGCCTAAATGTAACATAACATGAATTGTGTGATACATTAACATAAACTTCAAGAAGTGGAAAGTGTATGTGATGTCGTATCTTGGTTGATGTTACACTTGATAAGCTCCAGACGCGCACGAGTCACAAACAGAGTCAAGACCGCCCCCATCCGACCTGAAATCACAACATAAGGTTTACACTTTAGAAATATTGGCTGCACAGAGTCATAAATTCATTATCATTTTGGATAAGTTTATTTAAAATGTCACTTTATCCTTGTGCTTTTGGATAATCATGCAAACATTTTTTATATCATTCTAATGAATGCGTAATTCGTTTTGAAGTCATTATTCGGGCGCATCCCTAACTTTAAACTTTGCCGGATACGTTCAGCTTGTGACGTACACACATCTGATGCTCAATTAAAATCCATTCATCTGTCAGATCTCTCTTTCTAGATCATTAGTAAAGGCAACAATCAGTGCTCTCTCCAGACTCCAGCATTTAAAACGTGACAAAAGAGGAATCCCATGAATGCCTGGCCCTCGTTCGGCACTCTTTTCCCCTGCCTCATTTCTCTGTCGCTTTCCCCGCACACACACATTCTCTCACACGGATCCCCTTTCACTTCTCTCTCTCTCTCTCTCTGTCTCTCTCGGAGGAGGACAATAGAGCGAGGTGGACAGAAATGGCTCTTTGAATGACACAGGTTGGTGCCTCATTCAGTGTGTGTATAAGAGGCCTGTGGGATGAATGATGCTCTCTCTGTGAGTCGTTGCTTTGCTCTGACACAATTCCAGCGGCATCAATATCCATAAACCCGGACCGCTGGTCCTCTAACCTTAACAAATGCTCCTGTTTTTCCCCATGTGGTGTGTACTGTACACCTGTGCGCTCAATCATTTGAATAGAGATGATGAGGTCTGAGATATCCGCAACCTTTGCCTGTGCACTATAGCGGCAGCCCTCGAAGTCTCTCATCCTGAATAAACTCCGTACAGTGTTTCTCTCTTATCTTTAACTGGACTGTCACATCCTATTAGAACGGCAGGCCGTTGAGGACTTTCGCTGTCTGTGTTGGCTGTAGTCTTCTGGAAAGATCTCATGCTCGCTCCTTTTAATCTATCAACATGTCAACCGTTTTTGTTTTTATTCCAGTGGAGGCCACGCCCATTTCAGGTCCCACAATTGCACAAGTGCAAAGTACTTTATATACACTCTGGGCCTGTCCCAATACCCACACTTGCGGTCTTTGCACTTGTCCGCTTGTCTGCTCGCATGAGATATTTCCCGTATTTGGCCCAAGTGTTCAAGTGTGTGTGAAGACCGCAAGTGCGTACAGAACTTTTGATCGGGACACACTTAGTAAGTGCAAAAATGTTGGTCCAGGTCGCGGCAGCGGTTCTCGTCTGTGTTATTGTTCTTTTAAGAACATACAATTACAGGGGGTCTGGGTATCTCAGCGAGTATTTACGCTGACTATCACCACTGGAGTCACGAGTTTGAAACCAGGACGTGCTGAGTGACTCCGGTCAGGTCTCCTTAGGGCCAGTGGTGGCTCAGCGGTTAAGGCTCTGGGCTACTGACCGAAAGGTTGGGGTTTCAAGCCCCAGCACCGCCAAGATACCACTGTTGGGCCCTTGAGCAAGACCCTTGACCCTATCTGCTCCTTTCATGGCTGACCCTGCGCTCTGACCCCAGCTTAGTTGGGATATGCAAAAACAACTGCATTTCAAGAACCAGGTGGTTCTCGCTCTCGGTGGAGAATAGCAGCCTCCACCCCTGCTACGTCTCCACGGTAACGCTCTCAAAAAGTCATGGTCTCAGACACGGAAGCAACTGAGATTCGTCCTCCGCCACCCGGAAGTCCCACCACGAGGATTTAGAGCGCTTTGGGAATTGGGCGAGCCAAATTGGGGAGAAAAACACTTGTTGCACAAAGTCAAAAAGACGGATTGCTGTTGATCACTACTTGATATAATCCCTTCGCTAATAGTTTAAACTTACAATACAATTAACCTTACACACACGAGTAACTGGTTGCAGTTTTTTATTCTTATTATTATTTTATTTACATATTTAGATTTTCTATACTTTGCACTTTAAAACATGGTAATGTGAAATAGAAGTTGTTTCTTTTTGTAAACTTTGATCCTCAATACAATTCACCAATTATTACATTTGTTATGCCTCTGTGGCCTTTTAATATTAAACAATTGAAACGATGCTTTTGCTCGTCATTTGACTTCTTATCAAGTGGTCAAGACCGCAGGTGTGTGTTCTGGGACAGGCCCGGAGATCTTCCCCCATACAGACTTTCGGACAACCCTTCATTAAAAAGATAGATTTAGATTTATTTTTAGTTTTGCATTTCTAAATGTATAATCCAAACATAAATTGTTGACAAATACGGCTGTCTGAGATGATACAAATTAAAAATACGTGTCAATTTTGTAGAAATGTAATATTTGTGTCCATGTTGATCTCATACAGTTTTGCAAAACATTTATAGCATTTTCCACAAAAAATAAATATATAAATAATGGCAAAAATGGTCAAGAGCTGTAACCATCAAGGAAAAGCTAATTTACATGAACTTGAAATTATGCCTTTTCTTAAAAATAAATAAATAAATTAGAAAAATCCCTGCACACACCGTAATGAGGGTCTAAACGGATCCTGTCTGCTTTTATTTATTTATTTATTTATTTGTTTGTCACAAGATATAACGGCTACTTGCATGTTGGTTAAACCACCTGACTTCCTTTTCTTTTTTCAATATTCATAATATATTAAAACACATTTGTTTCACTGGATGTTTTTTGTTTTCCCCATTCTGATGATTGATGAACATTAACTGAAGCTCCTGACCCGTATCTGCATGATTTTATACACTGCACTGCTGCCACATGATTGGCTGATTAGATAATCGCATGAATAAGTATGTGTACAAGTGTTCCTAATAAAGAGGTCTGTGAGTGTGTGTGTGTGTATAGATATAGATATATATCTCGAGATGACTTTGAACTCAGATGTTGGGGAAAAATAATCATCATAATAGAAGTGTTTTCAATTAATTGTTTTGTGCAAATTGCATAACTTAATTTGATGAAGTTGACCCTTATACGGTATATCTTCTCCACAGACACACTGGAACCAACAAACCTGGGTCTAGTTGATCTGGTAAAGCATTACAAGTTTAAAGTGTGTGAGTGTGTGTGTGAGTGAGTGTGTGAGAGTGTGAGTGTGTGTGTGTGTGTGTGTGTGTGTGTGTGTGTGTGTGTGTGTGTGTGTGTGTAGAGAGAGAATGTAAGAGTGTGTGTGTGTGTGTGTGTGTGAGAGAGAGTGTGTGAGTGTGTGAGAGAGTGTGTGTGTGTGTGTGTGAGAGAGTGTGTGAGTGAGTGAGTGTGTGTGTGTGTGTGTGTGTGAGAGAGTGTGTGTGTGTGAGCGTGTATTTATCACTTTGTGGGGACCAAATGGCCCCATAAGGATAGTAAAACCCGAAATTTTTGACCTTGTGGGGACATTTTGTCGGTCCCCATGAGGAAAACAGCTTATAAATCATTCTAAATTATGTTTTTTGAAAATGTAAAAATGCAGAAAGTTTTCTGTGAGGGTTAGGTTTAGGGGTAGGGTTAGGTTTAGGGGATAGAATATAAAGTTTGTACAGTATAAAAACCATTATGTCTATGGAAAGTCCCCATAAAACATGGAAACACAACATGTGTGTGTGTGTGTGTGTGTGTGTGTGTGTGTGTGTGTGTGTGTGTGTGTGTGTGTGTGTGTGTGTGTGCGTGTGAGTGTGTGTGTGTGTGTGAGAGAGAGAGAGTGTGTGAGTGAGTGAGTGAGTGTGTGTGAGAGAGAGAGTGTGTGAGTGAGTGAGTGAGTGTGTGAGAGAGAGAGTGAGAGAGAGTGTGAGTGTGTGTGTGTGAGTGTGTGTGAGTGAGTGTGTGTGAGAGAGTGTGTGAGTGTGTGTGTGTGAGATCGGACTGCCAAGCATTAATACCTTTTCTTTAGATTTTCACAAAAGTGGATAAAACAGTAACTTCAAAATAACCTTTGATAACTGGACTCCACTGAATTAAACGTGCAATGTAATGAGGTCATGTGACAACAATGAGGCATACTTATTATTTGAACATTCACAGAGTAAGCAGAGCACTAGTATTCACTTTGTAAGATAGAGTGAGCATAAAATGCACAACAAACCAAAACCATGAGAGTTGAAAATCATGAACCATGAAACAGTAAAATCTTCTCTGTGTTTGGCAGGGAAAAAGTTAATGGCATACATTGATTTTTATTCCCATGAAATCCCGATCGCAGACTCTCAAATGGATCTTATGCACAATAGAGGAAGTGTAAGTTGATTGATTGGATGGAGAGCGGTTCAGAGGATGAGGGGGTTCAGTTATCAGTATTCAATATGGACTCAATAAAGTAAAGAAATGAACTTTGGTTTCTTTCATTGGGGAATTTTTCCTCAGGAAGCCCCAGAATGAGCACTCCTCAATCACCAGTTCTCCATCTACATGCTTATGCCTGGAAATATCCAGTTACTGTAGCTCTGGAGCGACCTTTTATAACAGATATATACAAATCAGTCGGTTTGAGTAGCCAATCCCGCACGGCTCCTGAGGGAACTGAACCAATACAATACCTGACATTCATATTGATCTCTTATGCATAGGTCGACATTTAGACTTTTCCCTGGAGGTTAATTGGAGTGAATTACACCTTAATATGCATAAACAACTATAAGTTAACCATTCATAGATTGATTTCACCCAAAACATATGAACACTGAGTCTCTGTTGCGCTTTCAAAATGTGGTCCTGGTTTTTATTTTTGTTTTTTTTTGAGCGTCATGACTAGCCAGACATTGCAACTGCAACACTCAGCCAATAGGACTATATGTTTGGCAACTAATGGGAGACACATTGCATGTTCTGGAAACCTAATGTGTGATACTAGATTATCAAAAATGTTGCGTGTTCAGTTTAATGTGGAAATCACGGTCATTACGGACAAGAATTATGGATACATTTAATGCATTTACAAAAATGTTTTAAAAACGGAAGTATGAAGTCTGTGTTTGTAACGGGATGAGTGTCTGCAGTAATGCTACAGGTCACTTAAGTATGCATGTAATGGATTTGCATTTGTATAAATATTCAGGCTTCACTTTGCATACTATTGCATGCAAGTTGCCTGTGTAATGTGTTCCAGCACTTTATATGCATGTATTAGTATTCATCACCATCCTAGAGGATCATGGGATCTGTTCAACTGATGGGCAGGCTTATTGAGACAACTCATTCCTGTACAACAAACGACTAGTCAAATATACCCGAAAACAGACAAAAGGTCAACTGTGCAAGACATGCTTGAGACTTCAGAAAGAAGCTGATTTCCACATTTCATGAACACTTTTCAAAGTTGTGAATCAACGAATGCATGAATTTTTGCCTTGCAAAACCACAGCCAGTACAAAAGGCAACCGGAAGAGATTTTGACAGGACTGCTTGACATTGTTTCCTGTAATGCAAAACGTATTGTCATTAGGGGAATTGTTAGGCACAACACTAAGCAGAATTTAGTTGTTTATGTTTCAGGAGCAATTACTCGTACAATGATTTAAGATGTTGGTGATACCACAGACCCTACATGCAGTACAGAAATGACTTCAAAAGACTCTTAACGAGTATGTTTCCCTTTTCTAGGCCTCTATTGTCTCCAGCAACGGGCTGTGTAATCACCACTCAAAAGTTAGCTTGAAGTGTCAGGGAATCTGACAGTTGTTGCAACGGCTACAATAATTTATGTATGGAGGGGGGCCAAACCATGTAGGGGGTGGGGGATTGGAGTGGGGGGACCAAACCATGTTGAGGGTGGGGAGTCGGGACCAAACCATGTTGAGGGTGGGGAGTCGGGACCAAACCATGTTGGGGTGGGGGGACCAAACCATGTTGAGGGTGTGGGGTCGGGACCAAACCATGTTGAGGGTGTGGGGTCGGGACCAAACCATGTTGGAGTGGTGGGGGTTGGAGTGGGGGGATTGGACCAAACCATGTTGGAGTGGGGGGACAAAACCATGTTGAGGGTGTGGGGTCGGGACCAAACCATGTTGAGGGTGGGGGGACCAATCCACGTTGAGGGTGGGGGGTCGGGACCAAACCATGTTGGGGTGGGGGGTTGGAGTGGGGGACCAAACAATGTTGGGGGAGGAGGGTTGGGCGGGGGGGGAACCAAACCATGTTGAGGGTGGGGGTCGGGACCAAACAATGTTTGGGGAGGAGGGTTGGATGGGGGACCAAACCATGTTGGGGGTGGGTGGGGGGGGGGGTCGACCAAACCATGTTGTGGGTGGGGAGGGTCGGGACCAAACCATGTTGGGGTGGGGGGTCGGGGGGGGGACCAAACCATGTTGGGGGTGGGTGGGGGGGGTCGACCAAACCATGTTGTGGGTGGGGAGGGTCGGGACCAAACCATGTTGGGGTCGGCGGGTGGGGGTCCAGGTTTTGAGGTGTCAACTGTAATGCTCCATGGTTCTTTTAAATAATAAATGTGATACAATTATAATTTTCTGAATAAAGGCTTTAAATATGTCACAGGTTTTTTAAATGTGACAAATTTGAAAAAAAATTTGTTTTAAAATGTATATATATTTTTTTTAAGTTCACACAGTACAAGACGAACACTGTCTGCACTTCTAGCAATTTGCCTGTTTCAGTCATATTTTCTTTCTTTTTGTGCCGTCCCATTGAAAAGACGAATATAATTAGAATTTATTTTCATTATTGATTTATTGGTAAAATGACACGACTGTGTCAGCCGGCTAGCAAAAATAAAATACACAAAATAATTTATTGTCCTCAAGTTGTCCCTCATTGAGTTTTTTCTCCCAGTAGAATCTGAACACAATATTTTCTTCAAGAATCCTAACGCTGCTCTTTTCCATACAAAAACACTTCATATTGAGCTCTGCAGCCAAGATGCACAGAGAAAAATCCTTATTAAAATATCATAAAAGTAGTCCATACATCACTAAGCTTTAATAAAATGATCTCTTATAAAAAGAAGACTCTTAAGAGATACTGTACAAAATTCAGAATTAAAGACAAATAGATTATTTGGAAAATCTTTAATTGATTTTTAATGATTAGCTAATAATATTTGCATTAAAAATAAATGACACTGTCTCTGTCAAAATCTCAGTTCTTCCCATCATGCTCTAGTTCTAATCTGAGGATGATAACGCTCGACTCTGTGTTATAGATCATTTTCTTAGATGATGTGAAGTGAAAAGCCTGCCAGATAAGCACATCCAGTCAGTTTCCTTTACAATATACACACATTCACTCTTTGTCTTAAGCCTGAAATGCTGAAAACTGCCCCGTTAATGTTTTCATATTCACAATTATGAATGTTATACAAATCATGTAATGTACATGACATATTTACAATTTGAAATGGTGAATTTCGTCAAATGGTGAATAGTTTGCACCCTTGGAAATTAATGTTGGATGGTACAATATTTCAATCATAAAACAGTGGGCAAATATTGCATGTTTAGTTGTACAGTATACTGACATCTCACATGTTCTGCATGGCACTGGAATAATCCATGTGGTTCCTGCTCAACTTGAGTCCCGCCTTCATCGATTTACTTGGCAAAAGACATTGACGTGAGTTGTTAGACTACTGTGTATACTAAAAAGTTATTAATGCAACAAATTAATGACAATTAAATGGTGGTGCGTAATGGACTGCAGCAGAACCGCAACAAGGATTTAAATTATTGGGAGGGACAGTCTGGCCATATCTGATTATTGGGGGGAATGTATATTGTGGTTAGAGCCCTGCTGCTGAATCTGCAGTGCAAACAGTGTTGTCCGTTTCTCGAGCAAATGACTCTCGTGAACCGGTTCTTTTGAATCTACAATGCAAACAGTGTTGTCCGATACTCAAACAAATGACTCTCGTGAACCGGTTCTTTTGAATCTATAGCACAAACAGTGTTGTCCGATTTTCAAACAAATGACTCTTGTGAACCGGTTCTTTTGAATCTACAATGCAAACAGCGTTGTCCGATTTTCAAACAAATGACTCTTGTGAACCGGTTCTTTTGAATCTACAATGCAAACAGCGTTGTCCGATTCTCAAACAAATGACTCTCGTGAACCGGTTCTTTTGAATCTACAATGCAAACAGTGTTGTCCGATTCTCAAACAAATGACTCTTGTGAACGGTTCTTTTGAATCTACAATGCAAACAGTGTTGTCCAATTCTCAAACAAATGACTCTTGTGAACCGGTTCTTTTGAATCTACAATGCAAACAATGTTGTCCGATTCTTGAGCAAATGACTCTCATGAGCTGGTTCTTTTGAATCTACAGCATAAACAGTGTTGTCCGATTTTCAAACAAATGACTCTCGTGAACCGGTTCTTTTGAATCTACAATGCAAACAGCGTTGTCCGATTTTCAAACAAATGACTCTTGTGAACCGGTTCTTTGAATCTACAATGCAAACAGCGTTGTCCGATTCTCAAACAAATGACTCTCGTGAACCGGTTCTTTTGAATCTACAGTACAAACAGTGTTGTCCCATTCTCAAACAAATGACTCTCGTGAACCGGTTCTTTTGAATCTACTATGCAAACAGTGTTGTCCGATTCTCAAACAAATGACTCTCGTGAACCGGTTCTTTTGAATCTACAATGCAAACAGTGTTGTCCGATTTTCAAACAAATGACTCTCGTGAACCGGTTCTTTTGAATCTACAATGCAAACAGTGTTGTCCAATTCTCAAACAAATGACTCTTGTGAACCGGTTCTTTCGAATCTACAATGCAAACAGTGTTGTCCGATTCTTGAGCAAATGACTCTCGTGAGCTGGTTCTTTTGAATCTACAATCCAAACAATGTTGTCCGATTTTCAAACAAATGACTCTCGTGAGCTGGTTCTTTTGAATCTACAATGCAAACAGTGTTGTCCGATTCTCAAACAAATGACTCTTGTGAACCGGTTCTTTCGAATCTACAATGCAAACAGTGTTGTCCGATTCTTGAGCAAATGACTCTCGTGAGCTGGTTCTTTTTGAATCTACAATGCAAACAATGTTGTCCGATTTTCAAACAAATGACTCTCGTGAGCTGGTTCTTTTGAATCTACAATGCAAACAGTGTTGTCCAATTTTCAAACAAATGACTCTCGTGAGCTGGTTCTTTTGAATCTACAATGCAAACAGTGTTGTCCGATTCTTGAGCAATTGACTCTCGTGAACCGGTTCTTTTGAATCTATAGCACAAACAGTGTTGTCCGATTCTCAAGCAATTGACTCTCGTGAACCGGTTCTTTTGAATCTACAATGCAAACAGTGTTGTCCGATTCTCAAACAAATGACTCTTGTGAACGGTTCTTTTGAATCTACAATGCAAACAGTGTTGTCCAATTCTCAAACAAATGACTCTTGTGAACCGGTTCTTTTGAATCTACAATGCAAACAATGTTGTCCGATTCTTGAGCAAATGACTCTCATGAGCTGGTTCTTTTGAATCTACAGCGCAAACAGTGTTGTCCGATTTTCAAACAAATGACTCTCGTGAACCGGTTCTTTTGAATCTACAATGCAAACAGCGTTGTCCGATTTTCAAACAAATGACTCTTGTGAACCGGTTCTTTTGAATCTACAATGCAAACAGCGTTGTCCGATTCTCAAACAAATGACTCTCGTGAACCGGTTCTTTTGAATCTACAATGCAAACAGTGTTGTCCCATTTTCAAACAAATGACTCTCGTGAACCGGTTCTTTTGAATCTACAATGCAAACAGTGTTGTCCGATTCTCAAACAAATGACTCTCGTGAACCGGTTCTTTTGAATCTACAATGCAAACAGTGTTGTCCGATTTTCAAACAAATGACTCTCGTGAACCGGTTCTTTTGAATCTACAATGCAAACAGTGTTGTCCAATTCTCAAACAAATGACTCTTGTGAACCGGTTCTTTCGAATCTACAATGCAAACAGTGTTGTCCGATTCTTGAGCAAATGACTCTCGTGAGCTGGTTCTTTTGAATCTACAATCCAAACAATGTTGTCCGATTTTCAAACAAATGACTCTCGTGAGCTGGTTCTTTTGAATCTACAATGCAAACAGTGTTGTCCGATTCTCAAACAAATGACTCTTGTGAACCGGTTCTTTCGAATCTACAATGCAAACAGTGTTGTCCGATTCTTGAGCAAATGACTCTCGTGAGCTGGTTCTTTTGAATCTACAATGCAAACAATGTTGTCCGATTTTCAAACAAATGACTCTCGTGAGCTGGTTCTTTTGAATCTACAATGCAAACAGTGTTGTCCAATTTTCAAACAAATGACTCTCGTGAGCTGGTTCTTTTGAATCTACAATGCAAACAGTGTTGTCCGATTCTTGAGCAATTGACTCTCGTGAACCGGTTCTTTTGAATCTATAGCACAAACAGTGTTGTCCGATTCTCAAGCAATTGACTCTCGTGAACCGGTTCTTTTGAATCTATAGCACAAACAGTGTTGTCCAATTCTCAAACAAATGACTCTTTTGAACCATTTTTTTGAATCTACATTGCAAACAGTGTTGTCCGATTCTCGAGCAAATGACTCTCGTGAACCGGTTCTTTTGAATCTATAGCACAAACAGTGTTGTCCGATTCTCGAGCAAATGACTCTCGTGAACCGGTTCTTTTGAATCTATAGCGCAAACAGTGTTGTCCGATTCTCGAGCAAATGACTCTCGTGAGCTGGTTCTTTTGAATCTACAATGCAAACAGTGTTGTCCGATTCTCCAACAAATGACTCGCGTGAGCTGGTTCTTTTGAATCTACAATGCAAACAGTGTTGTCCGATTCTCGAGCAAATGACTCTCGTGAGCTGGTTCTTTTGAATCTATAGCGCAAACAGTGTTGTCCGATTCTCGAGCAAATGACTCTCGTGAGCTGGTTCTTTTGAATCTACAATGCAAACAGTGTTGTCCGATTCTCAAACAAATGACTCTCGTGAACCGGTTCTTTTGAATCTACAATGCAAACAGTGTTGTCCGATTCTCGAACAAATGACTCTCGTGAGCTGGTTCTTTTGAATCTACAATGCAAACAGTGTTGTCCGATTCTCAAACAAATGACTCTCGTGAACCGGTTCTTTTGAATCTATAGCACAAACAGGATTCGTTGAGAATATTCAGAATTGTTAAATTCCTAATGATTCTCATGCCTTAATGGCTTTTATTTGTCTCTGTACATTCTGCTGGGATGGGAGAATTTTGTATTATTTTTTATCAATGAAAACAATGACATCGCCTTTAATTACTTGACTTGGGGTCAAAATGGCAAACAGTGGGGTGTTCAGACCACCCCGTTGTGTCTTCATAGGAATCACAGAGCTTACATATCATAACATATGGTTAAAATCATGTGAAATGCTTGTGGCAGTGGGCTGGGTACTGAGTGTTTGGTGTAAAGTCTGTTTTTAATTGAATCAAATCTACTCTAATCTTCACAAAGGATGGTGGATTAAGTTATGTCAGTGCACGAGCATGAATAAACAGTGCTGTGATAGGGCTGGATACACGCTTTTCCCTCTCTATTTAAAAATCCATTACAGCAAAAAGCCTTTGTGCAGCACAAGTCCCTCTCTGTTTACTCGCTCATTGTTGCATCCAGCGAGAGCAGCACGGAGCCACATCTGCTCTATTGAGATGTCCTCGCGTACTGCTGTGTGCCTGGCTGGGGACGGAACCAGAGACTTTATTAGGGGAAATGAACGGAACAATATCCTTTAAGTGGGATGAATAATTTAACCCCAGTTGAATCCGGTTATAGTGTGAATCATTATCACTTCAGCCTGGGCATCTCGGTCCTCCGTGAGGTCATTGATTTCAGTGGGAGCACTCGGATCTATACGTGCTTGACAAAAGACATTCATGGAGGGTTATTCTTGGGAACGTAGCTCTGCACAATTTAGGCAAAGAAAATAGTCACATTTTCAGGGGATCTTGTCGCAGCAGTGTCCTGGTGAAATGAACACTGGAGATGCTACTGACAAAAATGACTTTTATTCACTTTCACGCAGATTATCAGTTCATAAACACTTACTTTTCATCCCGTTCCCCTCACAATGCTATATTATGACATCAAAACACTTGTGTTATAGCGCACGACTCGTTGTGATACTGCCGCGATACATGTAACGAACCACGTTATGTCATTTTACAAACATGTCACCGCAGTCATGTCATTGACATATTGTCCAGCTGCAGTCACCATTCACTTTCATCGAATAGCAAAAACAAAGATGCAATGAAAGTGGATGGTGACTGAAGCTGTCATTCTGACTAACATCTCATTTTGCGTTCCACGGAAGAAAGTCAAACAGGTTTGCAACAGCGTGAGAGTGAGTAAACGAGGACGTCATTTTCACTATTCCGTCCCCTTTAAGGCAAACTCTTTCTCATCCTCGTCGCCTGACTCCATTTAGCCACACATTGTGTTCAAGATCAGGCACTGAGTGTTTGTCTCTACCTCTTGCTTCTTGTTTCTGACAGAAATGGTGGAATGGTGTCTGGAAAGATCATATTTACAATCAAATCAATAAGAGTCGGGACAGAATTGGAGAGTAATGGAGAACATAGGCACAATAATCGTTATCAAGTCATTAGTTCGAGTCATTAGGCAGCAGTCACAGATTTAATCGTAAATCATTGTGATACGTCTAGATCTCACCAAAGCCCTTTAAAAGAGGGCTCTCCACCTCTCCACCTCCAGGCAGCTTCAAGTCATGCAAGTACAGATACCGTCATCTAAAAATACATAAATAAAATCTTGTTTTTTGCCAAGCTTGTTTCATTAACACGCGATAAATCACGCCAGTCTCACAAAATGGTATCATAAATCTTTCTTTCAATTGAAAGGCGAGACTTTCCTTCGGTCGCCGTGTTGGACATCATGATTTGTTTTTGAACGAGTGGCTTGAGATCTGACAAATCAGTTCTCCCGATGGCCAGTCCGCCCCTGATCGGCCCCAAAGTGTGTCGGCCCACCAGGAAAATGTCCAGTATGCCAGATTGCCAGTCCAGCCCTGATCGGCCCCAAAGTGCGTCAGCCCACCAGGAAAATGTCCAGTATGCCAGATTACCAGTCCAGCCCTGATCGGCCCCAAAGTGCGTCAGCCCACCGGGAAAATGTACAGTATGACAGATTACCAGTCCAGCCCTGATCGGCCCCAAAGTGCGTCTGCCCACCGGGAAAATGTCCAGTATGCCAGATTACCAGTCCAGCCCTGATCGGCCCCAAATTGCGTCGGCCCACCGGGAAAATGTCCAGTATGCCAGATTACCAGTCCAGCCCTGATCGGCTCCAAATTGCGTCGGCCCACCGGGAAAATGTCCAGTATGCCAGATTACCAGTCCAGCCCTGATCGGCTACAAAGTGCGTCGGCCCACCGGGAAAATGTCCAGTATGCCAGATTACCAGTCCACGGCTGATCGGCCCCAAAGTGCATCGGCCCACTGGGAAAATGTCCAGTATGACAGATTACCAGTCCAACCCTGATCGGCCCCAAAGTGTGTCGGCCCACCGGGAAACTGTCCAGTATGCCAGATTACCAGTCCAGCCCTGATCGGCCCGAAAGTGCGCCGGCCCACCGGGAAAATGTCCAGTATGCCAGATTACCAGTTCAGCCCTGATCGGCCCCAAAGTGCATCGGCCCACTGGGAAAATGTCCAGTATGCCAGATTACCAGTCCAGCCCTGATCGGCCCCAAAGTGCATCGGCCCACTGGGAAAATGTCCAGTACGCCAGATTACCAGTCCAGCCCTGATCGGCCCCAGAGTGCGCCGGCCCACCGGGAAAATGTCCAGTATGCCAGATTACCAGTCCAGCCCTGATCGGCCCCAGAGTGCGTCGGCCCACCGGGAAACTGTCCAGTATGCCAGATTACCAGTCCAGCCCTGATCGGCCCCAAAGTGCACCGGCCCACCGGGAAAATGTCCAGTATGCCAGATTACCAGTCCAACCCTGATCGGCCCCAGAGTGCATCGGCCCACCGGGAAACTGTCCAGTATGCCAGATTACCAGTCCAGCCCTGATCGGCCCCAAAGTGCATCGGCCCACCAGGAAAATGTCCAGTATGCCAGATTACCAGTCCAGTCCTGATCGGCCCCAAAGTGCGCCGGCCCACCGGAAACTGTCCAGTATGCCAGATTACCAGTCCAGCCTGATCGGCCCCAAAGTGCATCGCCCACCGGAAACTGTCCAGTATGCCAGATTACCAGTCCAGCCTGATCGGCCCCAAAGTGCATCGCCCACCGGAAAATGTCCAGTATGCCAGATTACCAGTCCAGCCCTGATCGACCCCAAAGTGCATCAGCCCACCGGGAAAATGTCCAGTATGCCAGATTACCAGTCCAGCCTGATCGGCCCCAAAGTGCATCGGCCCACCGGGAAAATGTCCAGTATGCTAGATTACCAGTCCAGCCCTGATCGACCCCAAAGTGCATCAGCCCACCGGGAAAATGTCCAGTATGCCAGATTACCAGTCCAGCCCCGATCGGCCCCAGAGTGCGTTGGCCCACCGGGAAACTGTCCAGTATGCCAGATTACCAGTCCAGCCCTGATCGGCCCCAAAGTGCTCCGGCCCACCGGGAAAATGTCCAGTATGCCAGATTACCAGTCCAGCC
>NC_068296.1:1380427-1437927 GCF_025860055.1 Xyrauchen texanus | reverse complement strand
CCGGAGACCCTGGTTGGAATCCCGCTCGGAGTGGGTCGAGCTGGACCGGTTACACAGGTCACACAGAATGAGCGACAAACCTACAGGTTTCGGGTCAGTTTTTAAAGAGTTACGGGCGAGTTACGGGCTGTGAAAACATACACTGGACGGACATCTTTGATCATTGTGCCACAACTCACTGTTAAGTTGTAAATAACTTTAATATTGATTAATGCATCTCCAGACACCTGTGTTCTGTTTCATCATTTGTTTTATCAACGCTGGCGTCACAAATCGACATTCTGATGACGTTCAGGTTACAAAGAGGATTTAATGTGACGTGATTCCTGATTGTTTCTCTCCTGGCAAAGTTTCAGCGCTTGTTAAACAGTGAGCCAGTGTTTTTCCCCTGTTTGCTCTGGTGTACAGACAATAATAACACAAGTTTGGGTAAATCATTTCAAACCAAAGCATCCTGATGAGGTTTATAAACTGTAGCGTTCGCTGCCTCATGGAAAGTGAACCTGCCCGGCAGAATGTATCTCATTAATAATTCACACACAAAAAGTGATTCACACATGCGTAGACAATTTCACATGCATGAAACCTAATTCACGTACACACAAAAAAAAATCACGTGCGTGAAAAAAATAATATATTCACAAAAAGCTATTCACATGCGCAAAATAAAAGTTTCCATACATAAAATACATTTTACAAACGCAAAACATACTTCATAGATATACAAATAGTCGCAAAAAGTTTCGAATGTTTAAAATGTACGAGAGTATCCATGAATCTGAATGTGCAAATCGTCATTCACGTGAGATTTTTTTTTATTTATTTTTTTTTTTGGCTAGAGATTTTTAATTTAATTTTTTTTTTGGATAGAGATTTTTTTTATTTATTTATATTTTTGGCTAGAGATTTTTTTTATTTATTTATTTTTTTTTTTGGCTAGACATTTTTTTTATTTATTTATTTTTTTGGCTAGAGATTTTTTTTATTTATTTATATTTTTGGCTAGACATTTTTTTTATTTATTTATTTTTTTTGGCTAGAGATTTTTTTATTTATTTATATTTTTGGCTAGAGATTTTTTTATTTATTTATTTTTTGGCTAGAGATTTTTTTATTTATTTATATTTTTGGCTAGAGATTTTTTTTATTTATTTATTTTTTTTTTTGGCTAGACATTTTTTTTATTTATTTATTTTTTTTGGCTAGAGATTTTTTTTATTTATTTATATTTTTGGCTAGAGATTTTATTTATTTATTTATTTTTGGCTAGAGATTTTTTTTATTTATTTATATTTTTGGCTAGAGATTTTTTTTATTTATTTATATTTTTGGCTAGAGATTTTTTTTATTTATTTTTTTTTTGGCTTGAGATTTTTTTTATTTATTTTTTTTTTGGCTAGAGATTTTTTTTATTTATTTATTTTTTTTGGCTAGAGATTTTTTTTATTTATTTTTTTTTTGGCTAGAGATTTTTAATTTAATTTTTTTTTGGATAGAGATTTTTTTATTTATTTATATTTTTGGCTAGAGATTTTTTTATTTATTTATTTTTTTTGGCTAGACATTTTTTTATTTATTTTTTTTTGGCTTGAGATTTTTTTTATTTATTTTTTTTTTGGCTAGAGATTTTTTTTATTTATTTATTTTTTTTGGCTAGAGATTTTTTTTATTTATTTTTTTTTTGGCTAGAGATTTTTAATTTAATTTTTTTTTTTGGATAGAGATGTTTTTTATTTATTTATTTTTTTGGCTAGAGATTTTTTTTATTTATTTTTTTTTTTTTGGCTAGAGATTTTTTTTATTTATTTTCTTTTTTTGGCTAGAGATTTTTTTTATTTATTTATATTTTTGGCTAGAGATTTTTTTTATTTATTTATATTTTTGGCTAGAGATTTTTTTTATTTATTTATATTTTTGGCTAGAGATTTTTTTTATTTATTTTTTTTTTGGCTTGAGATTTTTTTTATTTATTTATTTTTTGGCTAGAGATTTTTTTTATTTATTTATTTTTTTTGGCTAGAGATTTTTTTTATTTATTTATATTTTTGGCTAGAGATTTTTTTTATTTATTTATATTTTTGGCTAGAGATTTTTTTTATTTATTTATTTTTTTTGGCTAGAGATTTTTTTTATTTATTTATTTTTTTGGCTAGAGATTTTTTTTATTTATTTATTTTTTTTGCTAGCCATTTATGTATTTGGCAGATGCTTTTATCCAAAGTGACTTAGAGCCCTTATTACAGGGACAATCCCCCCGAAGCAACCTGGAGTTAAGTGCCTTGCTCAAGGACACAATGGTGGTGGCTGTGGGGTTCGAACCAGCAACCTTCTGCTTACCAGATTACCAGTTATGTGCTTTAGACCACTACACCACCACCACTGTGAATCTTCTCTGCTGGTTCATGGGTAGAGTCATTCTTTAACAGATTTTATTTTCTCTCGATGGCTTCAACAGAAGCATAAACCATCAAATAACCACCTTGAGAACATTGAAAGTCAATCGAACTAGGGAGAAAATGGATAGGGTTTTTTTACTTCCGAACTGTGTCATTCTATTGTCACAGTGGCTTCTTTGAGTAATGGCGGTATTTCCAAATACACTGGGGAAAAAGACGAGTCGTTTTTGCTCCAGAGTGATCAGAAGAGAGGTTACTACTAATCCAGACATTTGACTGCTTCATTTAAGTTCCCAACAGCAGAGAAACACATTAAAACATCAAGCATAAATTGAGGCTGATGAAAGCAGTCACCAGCATCCGATCACACCACAGCTGTATCAAGCTGTTTCATCTTTCAATTCTGAATTACACCGGGGACAATTTTTGGCATTGGTACAAAACTGACAAAACCTTTCTGATATGATCTATGCTGACAATGGAAGGTAAAGCTCTCTGTAGTCTCTCTCTCTCCCTTGCTCTCTGTCTCTCCAAGCCTCCTTCACATATTTCAGCTTGTTCCTCCTTATGTCAAGATGTAACTCTTCCAGATCAGAAGGGGGTAAAGTGCACACATGCACTTACAGAGGGCCACAGGCAGCTCCGGTCAGGAGAAGAGCAGAGAAGAGTCAACTATGATCAGAGTCTCGACTTGAGAGGCACTTGTTCAAACATGCAGAAATCCCTTAACTTAATAGTTGCTGTTTCTCAGTGGGACACTAGAGAGGAAAGTCTAGATAGAATGGCTAAGAAGAAATCACAGCAGGTTTCAAAATAGTCCGTCAGCAAGAGTGACTCTGTTAGTGTGGATGAGAAGGTGAGCACACAGTGTGCATATATATATATATATTAGAAACAAATACATTTCATTTTATTTCATTATCTGTCTGTCAGTTTTCTTTTATATGTATCTTCAAACATGACTCTACCCGATCCAAAAGAGTTTTGATATTTCATTATTTTGTGAATAAAAAACTGTCTTTGTTTATTTGTTTGTTTGTTTACTCATAAGTGCCGTGTGTGTCTTTGTTGATGCCACAAAGGGAAAACAAGCCCCATTATTTGCTTATTAATTAGCATTTAGCAAGGACTTTAGCACAAAAACAATTGTGAGGGGATTTGGCACGAAACTGATCCAGGCTTGTCATCAGTCCACTGAAGTCCTTAAATACATCTGCGGCACACTAACACCCCAGAGGTGTTGTCTTTTTGAAGGGCAAAGAGTGCGTTTGGTATGATAAGGAATATTAATGTTTGAGTCAGGCTAGTTCTCCAAACTAAGTAAGGTTTGCTGACAAACACTTTCAGTTTTTATAAAAGTAAATAACAGGTATCCTTGTTTAGCTGGTTACCAGCACAAGCCTTAATTAGTTACCTAAAGCATGTTTTGGGCAATTTCATGCTGGTTCTGGATAGTTACCCATCATTACTGCACTGGCCAAGCTGGTCGTTCTACCTGCCACAAAACCTACCTGTGCCATTCTAACCAGCATTGCCCATTTGCTAACAACAATGAAAGAAAAAGGGTAATTAAGGTGCCTTGCCATGCTGGTTGTGCTGGTCTTTTTTGATGGTTTAAAAGAAGTTTTGGGCACTTGTGAGATGGTCAGGCTGGGAGACCAGTTAAACTCCAACTTGGCCAGCGTGGGAGACCAGCTTGACCACCTTAGAATAGTTTAAGCTTTTCGGCAGGGTTGGAAATGAAGCTGGTCCAAACTGGTCTACACCATTTTTGTTTTTCAGCAGGGGTTTTAACATTGTAAGTAGGGCTGGATATTCATACAGATTTCCGGATACAATTTGATTATGGTTCACAAGCTTTTGACTCGATTCTGATATTGATTCAGATTCATTTGGGTACATTTCAGTTATAGGCTAATGTCCATTTTGCTTGCATACAAATCAATAAATGAATAAATAAAATACTCTGCTGATGCTGTTAGTTATACCTTCTAACTTAGTGCATTACAACCTTTTTATGTTATATATTTTACGTCATTGTGTCCACATTTTAACTTTTTAAAAATGTACAGATCCATCTATTCCATCAATAAACATGATGTCTTGAAATTGCATATGTTGTATTGCATTTATATATTTTGTTACATGTTTATTATCGGCATGTCTAATCTGTAATATTTACAAGTATAAACATTGATACTGTGTATAGAATGAGTGCTAAAATGGAGTGGTGGTGGTGTAGTGGTCTAAAGCACATAACTGGTAATCAGAAGGTCGCTGGTTCAATCCCGACATAACTGGTAATCTGGTAATCAGAAGGTCGCTGGTTCAATCCCGACATAACTGGTAATCTGGTAATCAGAAGGTCGCTGGTTCAATCCCGACATAACTGGTAATCTGGTAATCAGAAGGTCGCTGGTTCAATCCCCACAGTCACCACCATTGTGTCCTTGAGCGAGGCACTTAACTCCAGGTTGCTCCGGGGGGATTGTCCCTGTAATAAGTGCTCTGTATAAATACATTGGTAATCAGGAGGTTGCTGGTTTGATCCCCACAGTCACCACCATTGTGTCCTTGAGTAAGGCACTTAACTCCAGGTTGCTCCGGGGGGATTGTCCCTGTAATAAGTGCACTGTAAGTCCCTTTGGATAAAAGCATCTGCCAAATGCATAAATGTAAATGTAATATAAATGTAAATGCTAAAATGGTTCTGTCTCTTTAAGAATAGCAGCAGTTCTTGCAGAAGTGTTTGGATTGAGAGTATATTAATGAGAATCTCCTTTATAGAATCCGCTCTGTGCAATTTAGAAAAAGAACAGAAAGGATGTTAAAAGACACAGGCAGTGTCCAGTGAAGCAACCCATGTCTGATGGTTGGAGCTGGCACTCTGTGAAGTCCATTATAGTAGACTGAGATGAGATCTGGCTGGCACAGGCTGCAGTTAGTCATCATCACTCAGTAACATGTACATCAGATGTCAGGCAGGACCTGGATCTGGCAGGCTCTGGTAACCTCAGGATTCTAGGTATTATTGACAGGCCAGAATTTTGCGATCTTATGTGAGCATGATAGAAGGTCACTTATGCACTGTGGAGCTACACTCTTACAAGAAAAGGTTCCATATAGAACCCTTTTGGGTTCTATTGCTCACTTCATATTTGGAACCCCAAAAATGTTCTATATAGAACCTTTGAGGTGTTCCCAACATTGGGAATCCGTAACATTTGGCTTTTCTTTAGTTTTTACATTTTGTTTTATTACCAGAAGAATGTTTAATGTACATGTGAATTCAATTGTTCTAAGAAAGTGAAATAAAATATAAAACACATTTAAGTACTATTTAGTAAAGTATTTTTAATTGTATGTTTACAACAACAAAAGCAATAAATAATACAATTCATAATGCAATAGTTATAACAATTGACTTAATAAATCCATAGTTTTGTAACAATAAGCTAAAAGTCTAAAAGTAGCGATATTGGGGGTCTGGGTATCTCAGCGCGTATTGACGCTGACTATCGCACCTGGAGTCGCGAGTTTGAATCCAGGGCGTGCTGAGTGACTCCAGTCAGGTCTCCTTAGCAACCAAATTGGCATGGTTGCTAGGGAGGGTAGAGTCACATGGGGTAACCTCCTTGTGGTCGCTATAATATGGTTCTCGCTCTCGGTGGGGAATGTGGTGACGTGGATGCCGCGGAGAATAGCATGAAGCCTCCACGCATGCTACATCTCCGCGGTAACACGCTCGACAAGCCACAAGATAAAATACACGGATTGACAGTCTCAGACGCGGAGGCAATGATGTTCGGATTGCCTACGCCATCTCGAAGACTTAGAGCACATTGGGAATTGGGCATTCCAAATTGGGGAGGAAAAAAAAACGAATTGCAATATTATGTATCATCTAACATTAACCAGCTGGGATAGGCTCCAGCCCCCCGCGACCCTGTACACAGGATAAGCGGTTGACGATGGATGGATGGATGGATGGATCTAACATTAACCATAAATTCTAATTATAACCATAAGTAAGATTAATAAGTACAAAACTAAGTGGAAAAAAAAAGACCTATAAAAATCTCTTAAACAATTTTAGCACTGATACAGAATAATTGTGTTTGCCACTGGTCTGACAATCTGAGTAAGGTCTTTTGGATGCAACAATTTAAACTTCACTTCAGACATCTCCATGTCATCTGTCTGATGCCAACTCTTTGCACTCTGCACTGAGGGGTCTCGACACCATATGAAAGATCGTGTTGAGAATGGATGTGCTGATCCCTGTAAGAAACATGAAAATGTTGTGGTGTCAGTTTGCAGAATAATTAAAAACTGAAAGATATCGTATCTCTCTGAATTACATCTTAAAACGTATATGATGAAGTGGAGTGTTGTGTTTATCTATATGAAGAAATAAGTACTGCTGCACTCCAGAGCACTAAAAACCCCAATGCAATACAAAATAATGAGAAATAATAGGAACATATTTACATTTTATGACATTTTTTATGCCATTGTTTTGGAGTCAAATGTCCCCTTTTGATGTTCCCTTCTCATGGCTCTGGTGATGTTGATGTCCAGAATTTCAGAAGTCCTCTCTTGGGTTAGGAGAAGGTCTTTGCTAAGGCTCATGTTCAATGAATATAGCATTTTCACACAATTATATTATTTGTGTAAATTACAATAAAAATACAAACATCAAATACACACAAATAGTGAAATTGAAACATTTCCATCACTTCCTCTTTTGACATTAGACATTTCAAATTCCCTTTAATCAGTGCATTGTGCTTATATTCGGTGTTTGGCTGTGATGTGCTCCTGGGAACTTGTTTTATTTTTTCTAATGTTTTCTAGGTGGAAAGAAAAGAAAATTATAACAAAACCTGTGATCAGGATTTCTAAAGAGATTTTAGTGATTCAAGTGTTTCATTGAGTCAGATTGTCTGTTCTTCAGTGCACACATTGTGTTTGTTTCTAGTGACTCACATTGAAGCGAGGACTATTAATTCTCCCTTTTGAGTGGCAAACACGTAAGGACGTCGTTTACAGAGCTTACATTTCAGAGCAATTTCAATGTGTTTTTTCCCAAACATTACAAGGAACAACGATGCTTTTCAAGGCTTGCAATTTCTCACCACGAAGCATTATTCCCACTTGTTCCAGTTCTACGGCCTCCAGATTTGGAGCTCTGTGTGCTGCAGCCATTTGGGATTTCGGCTTTGTGTCTGAGAAGATTGGAGTGTGAACGGACACCGATGGCGTCATGGATGTCGCTCTTTTCAGACAGCTGTGAAAGAGAATGCCTTTGAGTTAACATCGGCTCCGTTTGGATTTCCCCTCGTTTCCCCTGCCTCGGTTCACGCTGGGTCAAGGCGATGCTTTTGTTTGCAAGGGTAATAGGTGGCGGCGGTCAATTCAGAATGCTGACGTAGAAACAAATAATGTCACAAGTACAGCCAGGGACTGGATTGTGACAATAGATTTGAAGGACACTTATTCTATATTCAGATTGCACCGAAGCACAGGCGGTTTCTCAGATTTGCTTTCAGAAGCAGAGTGTTCAAATCTTGCGTCCTTCCGTTTGGATTTGCAAACTGGCATCATGCAATTTCAAAAAAAGCATGGATGCAGCTTTGACACACTTGAGGCTTTAAGGCATCTGCATTTTGAATTATCTCAACGATTGGTTGGTGTTAGCTCATGCAGAGTCTTTGGCTGCCCAACATCGAGATGTCATTCTCAGCTGTTTAGCAGTAATCCTAGACAAGAGTAACAGACTCTGTTTCTAGGTGTATAGCTGGACTTGCAGGTGATGCAGACGTGCCTGTCTCCAGGCATTCCATTGGGAAAGGTGTGTCACTGTAAGGTAATAATGACAGACGCCTCCTCCATGTGTTGTGGCACTATACATGAAGGCTATCCAGCCTATGAATTCTGGATTATGGTCTGTGTGATCAAAACAGTCTTGTAGCATAGAGTCTGATTGGTCTGACCAGCACTGGATCGTTCTGAGGGTGGGTGCTTCCTATTTCAGTTTCTGCCTGTAAGCGGGCAGAAGCAGAATGGAAGAGTGGTCCGATTTGCCAAATGGTGGGCAGGGGAGGGATTTGTAGCCATCCCGGAAGGGAGAGTAGCAATGATCAAAGCCCCGGTCCCCTCATGTGTTGAAACTGATGTGTTGGTAGTATTTCAGTGCTATTGACTTGATGTTGGTTTTGTTAAAGTCCCCGGTCACAATGAACACGCAGTTTCCTGCTCACTTATACACCCATACAGTTCCTTGAGTGCCCGTAGGTGCAGGCTTGTGGCGGGATGTACATAGCAATGATAATGGGACTCATACGTTCGAATGCTGTTCATAGATTTCAGCTCAGCATTCAACACAATCATTCCTCAGCACCTGATTGGAAAGCTGAACCTGCTGGGCCTGGACACCTCCCTCTGCAACTGGATCCTGGACTTCCTGACTGGGAGACCTCAGTCAGTCCGGATCGGGAACAGCATCTCCACCACCACCACACTGAGCACTGGGGCCCCCCAGGGGTGTGTGCTCAGTCCACTGTTGTTCACTCTGCTGACTCACGACTGTGCAGCAATGCACAGCTCGAACCACATCGTCAAGTTCGCCAATGACACGACCGTGGTGGGTCTCATTAGCAAGAACGACGAGTCAGCATACAGAGAGGAGGTGCAGCGGCTGACGGACTGGTGTAGAGCCAACAACCTGTCCCTGAATGTGGATAAAACAAATGAGATGATTGTTGACTTTAGGAGAGCACAAGGTGAACACTCTCTGCTGAACATCGACGGCTCCTCTGTGGAGATCGTCAAGAGCACCAAATACCTTGGTGTTCACCTGGCGGAGTACCTCACCTGGTCCCTCAACACCAGCTCTATCACCAAGAAAGCCCAGCAGCGTCTCTACTTTCTTCGAAGGCTGAGGAAAGCACATCTCCCACCCCCCATCCTCACTACATTCTATAGAGGGACTATTGAGAGCATCCTGAGCAGCTGCATCACTGCCTGGTTTGGGACTTGCACCGTTTCGGAAAGCCCTGCTGAGGATAGTGAGGACAGCTGAGAAGATCATCGGGGTCTCTCTTCCCATCATCAAAGACATTTACAAAAAACACTGTATCCGCAAAGCAACCAGCAACCCCACACACCCCTCACACAAACTCTTTACCCTCCTGCCGTCTGGCAAGAGGTACCGAAGCATTCGGGCCCTCACGGCCAGACTGTGTAACAGCTTCTTCCCCCAAACCATCAGACTCCTCAATACTGGTTTGACACACACACACACACACACACACACACACACACACACACACACACACACACACACACACACACACACACACACACACACACGTGTCCTGAGTTGCACTTTAATTACTGTCACTTTATAACTGTCTGCTACCCCAATAACTGCTATGTGCATAGAACACTGTCTCATAGTATGTTACGTTTTTACGTTTTTAGTCTCTCACTGTGTCTATTGTCCTGTTCATTGTCAGAAATTTCTTGTACTTTTTGCACATGTTTGCACGTGCACTTTATATAGGTATATATATATATATATATAGGTATTTTATTTAGTCTGTGTAGTCTCATGTGGTCCTGTGTTTGTCCTTTGTTGTTTTTATGTAGCACCATGGTCCTGGAGGAACGTCATCTCGTTTCACTGTGTACTGTACTAACTGTATATGGTTGAAACGACAATAAAAACCACATGACTTGACTTGACTTGACTTGATAATGGTTGCTGTGAATTCCCTCGGTAGCCAGAATGGTCGACACAGTAGTATGAGAAACTCCAGATCAGGAGAGCAGAAAACCTGATAGAATGTATGTTCCTCTGATCACACCAGGATTTGTTGATCATAAAGCATACACCACTACCTCTGCTTTTACCTGAGAGGTCTTCCGCACAATTTGCTCGGTGGATGGAGAACCCTGCTGGGTTTGATGGCTGAGTCTGGAATCTCTGCAGACATTCATGTTTCTGTAAGGCAGATAATGCAGCTGTCCCTCGTCTCTCATTGGAAAGAGATCCCCACTCTCAGCTCGCAGAGCTTGTTGTCTAGAGACTCAATTTGCCAGTAGAATACTGGGTAGCAGGGGAATCCCAAAGAACCTTTTATTCTAAGAGTGTAGACCAATAAAAGCTTTTTTATTTATGCCAAATGTTTGATTGGGTGGGCTCAGCCCACCCCTGCCCATGTCTACATCCAGCCACGCTTGTAAGATATTATTGCGGATTAAAATATATGATTTTCATCTAGTGATTTTTGTTTTTTCACAGTGCGGTTCAGGGCTTCCCTAAAACTCAGACATGTTTTAGTCACAACTTGGTTGCGTATATGAGTGATATACTTGCCATTCTTGAGGGTTTTTCATAGAGTAAAAGATGTTAAGAATCGATTCAGGATTGTTCAAATAAAGATTACAATTAATTAAAAAAAGATTCCATACTTTTACACAGCCCTCAGCATGGAGCAATTATGAATCTTTAGAAGTATGCATAATGAGGCTGGATCTCAAGGACACTTGGTGACATTTTGCGTACTTCAGGAAACATCTGTCATTGTCTCATTAGCATTCTCAATGGGCAACACACACAAACACACACACCTGAAGGCATGTAATGCACACACACACACACACACACACACACACACCTGAAGGTACGTAATGCACACACACACACCTGAAGGCATGTAATGCACACACACACACACCTGATGGACCGTAATGCGCACACACACACACCTGAAGGTACATAATGCACACACACACACACACACCTGAAGGCACGTAATGCACACACACACACACACACACACACACACACACACACACCTGAAGGCACGTAATGCACACACACACACACACACACCTGATGGCACGTAATGCACACACACACACACACACACACACACACACACACACACACACACATCTGAAGGCACGTAATGCACACACCTCTAATTGAACAATCAAACTCAGAGTTGTTTTGTTCTCTGTGTAAAGTTCTAAAGAGCCACCATTTCTTTTCTTTCTTTTTTCTTTTTAGTTTTGAATGAGTTAAACACCATTAGAGGTTCTTTGCCTCAAAACACTGCAGGCATCAGAAACTAAAGTTGCACTGCTTTTAATAGAGGCCATCTACAGATTATCAAGTTGGAGAGCAGAAGATCCTGTACTGTATCGTGTGGACGTGAATACAAAAGTCTCTGTGCGTCTTCACATGTGCTTTACCACAAGACTTGCTGGAGCATTTTGCACAAAATGTGTTTGTCTTCTCTTGCGAAAAAAATGGCTTTGTAGACTGTGCGAGAGTCAATTACAGAAGAAGAATGCTTTTGCTATGGGACCCTGAGCACCGTAAATTGAAATGCTTTGAAAATGATTAGGACACTTTTTATTGACACTGTAAATTTGTTTTACGGAGGCAATGGACTGACACAGAGAACAAAGGACTTGAGCTGTCGATGGTTCTCACAGTTCTCCACTGTGCATTTATAGACGGCCTTATTTTGAGTTCTACCACAGAAAACGGTTCAGACAGTGACATGAGTTTCACTCGCAATGGAAGATCGAATTAATCCACTAAATTTGGACACACTTCACTAAACCGATATTTTTATAGATATATATATTTTTTAAACCGATTGTGGGTTCCAATGATTCCATGTGGGTTTCATCAAGAATGCTGCCGCTTCTTGATGAAAGTCACAAGACAAACAATGATTTACTAAAGCTAACAACACGCAAACTAAATTATAATCTTTCATGTCTTTATTAAACACATCCATTAAACATGCACAGTGCAGCAGAAAAAGAAGTGAACCCCTAAGCTAAAGATGACAATACAAAAAAGCTTATTAGAGTCAGTGGTTGGCAAACCTGACATCCAATAATTAAAATTAGTTTGGAGATGAGTGTTAGAGCTACTTTGACTTATAAAAAGCACAAAATCTTTTTGAGTTTGCTGTTCACAGGAAGCATCTGCTGACGTGGACCATGCCTCGCAAAAAAGAGATCTCAGAAGACCTACAATAAATAATTGCTACTTTGCATAAGCTGGAAAGGGTTACAAAGTTATCTGCAAGAGTTTAGATATTCATCTGTCCACAGTTAGACAAACTGTCTATAAATGGAGGTGATTTAGTACTATAGGTACTCTCTCTAGAAGTGGCCGTTAGATATTCATCTGTCCACAGTTAGACAAACTGTCTATAAATGGAGATGATTTAGTACTATAGGTACTCTCACTATAAGTGGCCGTTAGATATTCATCTGTCCACAGTTAGACAAACTGTCTATAAATGGAGATGATTTAGTACTATAGGTACTCTCACTATAAGTGGCCGTTAGATATTCATCTGTCCACAGTGAGACAAACTGTCTATAAATGGAGATGATTTAGTACTATAGGTACTCTCACTAGAAGTGGCCGTTAGATATTCATCTGTCCACAGTTAGACAAACTGTCTATAAATGGAGATGATTTAGTACTATAGGTACTCTCACTAGAAGTGGCCGTTAGATATTCATCTGTCCACAGTTAGACAAACTGTCTATAAATGGAGGTGATTTAGTACTATAGGTACTCTCACTATAAGTGGCCGTTAGATATTCATCTGTGCACAGTTAGACAAACTGTCTATAAATGGAGGTGATTTAGTACTATAGGTACTCTCACTATAAGTGGCCGTTAGATATTCATCTGTCCACAGTGAGACAAACTGTCTATAAATGGAGATGATTTAGTACTATAGGTACTCTCACTAGAAGTGGCCGTTAGATATTCATCTGTCCACAGTGAGACAAACTGTCTATAAATGGAGATGATTTAGTACTATAGGTACTCTCACTAGAAGTGGCCGTTAGATATTCATCTGTCCACAGTTAGACAAACTGTCTATAAATGGAGATGATTTAGTACTATAGGTACTCTCACTAGAAGTGGCCGTTAGATATTCATCTGTCCACAGTTAGACAAACTGTCTATAAATGGAGGTGATTTAGTACTATAGATACTCTCACTAGAAGTGGCCGTTAGATATTCATCTGTGCACAGTTAGACAAACTGTCTATAAATGGAGGTGATTTAGTACTATAGGTACACTCACTAGAAGTGGCCATTAGATATTCATCTGTCCACAGTTAGACAAACTGTCTATAAATGGAGATGATTTAGTATTATAGGTCCACAGTTAGACAAGCTGTCTATAAATGGAGGTGATTTAGTACTATAGATACTCTCACTAGAAGTGGCCGTTAGATATTTATCTGTCCACAGTTAGACAAACTGTCTATAAATGGAGGTGATTTAGTACTATAGGTACTCTCACTAGAAGTGGCCGTTAGATATTCATCTGTCCACAGTTAGACAAACTGTCTATAAATGGAGGTGATTTAGTACTATAGATACTCTCACTAGAAGTGGCCGTTAGATATTTATCTGTCCACAGATAGACAAACTGTCTATAAATGGAGGTGATTTAGTACTATAGGTACTCTCACTAGAAGTGGCCATTAGATATTCATCTGTTCACAGTTAGACAAACTGTCTATAAATGGAGATGATTTAGTACTATAGGTACTCTCTCTAGAAGTAGCCGTTAGATATTCATCTGTCCACAGTTAGACAAACTGTCTATAAATGGAGGTGATTTAGAACTATAGGTACTCTCACTAGAAGTGGCCGTTAGATATTCATCTGTCCACAGTTAGACAAACTGTCTATAAATGGAGGTGATTTAGTACTATAGGTACTCTCACTAGAAGTGGCCATTAGATATTCATCTGTTCACAGTTAGACAAACTGTCTATAAATGGAGATGATTTAGTACTATAGGTACTCTCTCTAGAAGTAGCCGTTAGATATTCATCTGTCCACAGTTAGACAAACTGTCTATAAATGGAGGTGATTTAGAACTATAGGTACTCTCACTAGAAGTGGCCGTTAGATATTCATCTGTCCACAGTTAGACAAACTGTCTATAAATGGAGGTGATATAGTACTATATGTACTCTCACTAGAAGTGGCCGTTAGATATTCATCTGTCCACAGTTAGACAAACTGTCTATAAATGTAGGTGATTTAGTACTATATGTACACTCACTAGAAGCGGCCGTTAGATATTCATCTGTCCACAGTTAGACATACTGTCTATAAATTGAGGTGATTTAGTACTATAGGTACTCTCACTAGAAGTGGCCGTCCAGCCAATGGCACACCGCAGAATGCTCAGTGAGGTAAAGAAGAACCCTAGAGTGACAGATAAAGACTTGAAGGAATCACTGGAACTGGTTAACATCTCTGTTCAAGAGTCTAATAGATGGAAAACATTAAACAGGTATGGTGTTCATGGCAGGACGTCACGAAGCAGGCCGCTGCTTTCCATCAAGAACATTGCTGCATGTCTGAATTTGCCAAAAACCTCCTTGACACTCCACAACACTAATGGGAAAAATGTTTTGTGGATTGATGAAACTAAGGTTTAGGAAGAAGATGCAGCACTATGTATGGCGTAAAAAGGACACTAAAGGTGACAGTGGGGAATGAGAAGACACTCTTTTGAAAGACACAACACAAGAACAAACTGTTCTAAAAAGTTGCAAGGAAGTAGAAATTAACTCTTGAAATAATTTAGAAATATATGTTTTTTTTCTCTCTCTCTGTATAATCCATTGCATTAAATAGGATACAATAACTGTGATTCTTATCATGAGTTCTGACCAGTCTTTAGAAAGAAGAATAAAGCGATACTGGCAAATTCAATAAAGGTTATTTTTACCCCCATACGTGTGCCCAAGATTTTGACTGATAGTGTAAAACTTTACGTTTTATAACAGGAACATCTTGATAGATATTTTCATCATAAGATGAACCCACTCCTGTTTAATGACCTCCATATTATTTCATTGAGAAGTCTTTCAGGATATGTTTGCCCATGCCATTATGGATCTCTCATTATGTAAAACAGTAGGTAAAGGACATTGTAGGTTGACGTTATCCATTGGCATTCTCCATATGTGAACCTGACCGCATGCATAAACGAGGATTCATCATAACATAATCCAGTTGCTCAGGGGTTTGTGCTCTTGGATCAAAAATGCCTTCCAAATGGATGTCCTGACATAAATCTCAGATTTGAGAAGAATACAGTGTACATTTTTGTTGTGACTGGTTAAAGATTTGCTGATTTAATATTGGTGTCATTTTTGAGGGTATACTTCAGCTCTCCAGTCAAGTGTCTAGTTCTATTTTAGAGGAAGATTGTTCATGTTATTCTGCAGTTTATCTGGTGTAGGCTACGCTGTTTTCACTGTATACCAACAGTATATCAACTGCACAATTAACCAGATAAATAACAGAGATTTCAATTACAGCACCACAATAAACTAATAGCAAAAGGTTTAAATTCGAGCAACCCATGTAGGTCAACTCATGTTGCGTCAAAATCAATTAAAGTCATGTTTATGTATATAGTGCATTTCATCACACATCTTTTGAAAGACACTTTACAGAAAAACTGAAAAGTAAGCTGTAATATCTGTAATGTCAAATGGAGGATACAGTGAGGCACTTACAATGGAAGTCAGTGGGGTCCATTTTTGGAGGGTTAAAAGACAGAAATGTTATGCTTATAATTGTATAAAAGCACTTACAGTACATACAATTTTCTGTTCAAACTTATGTGTTATTTGAGCTGTAAAGATGTTTAAATCGTCACTTTGCTAGATTACAGGTTTACAGTGTTGCGCTGTCATAACGACGACATTGTAATGTTTTCATCTTGTATCTATACTTTTGAAACAGTGAGTATTTTAATGTTTACAGATTGGCCCCATTGACTAAATGATTCGTTGTGGTAATCAGCATTATGCAACAATTGCTGTCGATTGAACTCAAAGTAATCACAATTATAATATAAAGGAAAATAATTGTAACCTCTGAAGCTGAAAAAGCTGATTTTGTTGTTCCTTTCTCAACAACTATAAGTAAGTTGGTTTCTCCTAAAAAAACTTAACTGTGTTTCTGTGATGCATCAAAATGATTCATCCTGACCAGCTCCACGCTGCAAAACTGGCTCAACCAATGGCGTGAGTTTAGGGCAGGGCCATTTGTTTTTGGTTTACCAATGGCAGACAGGGCGAGTGTTCAGAAAATCAGTTTTGCAATTCAGTTTGGCAATGCTAGTGGTGCAGAAATATCACTTCAGCTGGAAATTAAAATACATTCAGAACAAAAGAAGTCTGAGCCTCATATATATTGTAGTAAATAATGATATTTCACATGTGTATGTATACTGGGGTTCTGTGGCTGTGATTCTGCTGGTTTTACTTTGCTCATGAGTAATAGACTGCAGAGGTCATTCGTCATCATAATCATTCGCAAGCCCTTTATTCATTGTCAGGAGACCCAGAGTTCAGCTGTGCTTTCATTCTGTGGCTTCAGTGATGGATTCTCTCTCTGTCTCTACCAACTCTTTCTCTCTCTCTTCATCTTTTTGTTCTCTTCAGACTTCCTGCTTGACATTTGAATGTTAAAAGCGTTGAGGGACAGAGTCACCGGGTCACTGTATGTGTTGTAAAGGGGTGATCCATCAGAGATGAGACAGAGAGGTATGATGAGCTATCAGAGAATATAAATAGCAAAAGAGAGCCAAGGAGAAGAACTGATGGGGAAAGAAAGGCACCTACAAGTGTCTCCTAAAGCTGCATGCACAGAAAGTTGGTCTGATAAATAGAAAACATTCACACTCCATTAAGTCCAGATACACATGGATCTATAGTCAGTTATTTTAGCTCTTCTTGTCTCTGTCTTGCAAACACAGATTAAATTGACTTTAAAGTGACCTTAGTTTAAGCACATGATTAATACATGTAATTTATCTAATATCTCATTTTAGCACCCACCTCCAATAAATTCTTAACCATGCGAAATGTTGTATATGGCGCTTTTCCATCCGATGTCCAAAAAATCATTTTCCATAGTTTGCTCCTATTTTACAAGCCTGTGTGATTTACTGAGATGCGGCATCGTGCATAGCATTACTTTATATAAGGGAGAGATGAAGCTGGGAAATGGCAAAGATTTAATCATACTATGGCCTCTTCTTGCCATCTACTATCCCAACCATTATGGAACCCCATAAACGACCAGTTCGGCACAGCATATGCAGCAACTTTGAACTCTGTGCAAATAGCGCTCCACACAGGAGACTCGACTCGCAATTGAATTGACTTTGGGGCATCTGTGGTTCAGGTGGTAGAGCGGGTCGGCCACTAATTGCAGGGTTGGCGGTTCGATTCCCGGCCCACATGACTCCACATGGCGAAGTGTCCTTGGGCAAGGCACTGAACCCCAAGCTGCTCCCAATGGCAGACTAGCACCTTGCATGAAGCTCTGCCATCATTGGTGTGTGTGTGTGTGTGTGTGTGTGTGTGTGTGTGTGTGTGTGTGTGTGTGTGTGTGTGTGTGTGTGTGAGCGTGTATTTATCACTTTGTGGGGACCAAATGTCCCCATAAGGATAGTAAAACCCGAAATTTTTGACCTTGTGGGGACATTTTGTTGGTCCCCATGAGGAAAACAGCTTATAAATCACACTAAATTATGTTTTTTGAAAATGTAAAAATGCAGAAAGTTTTCTGTGAGGGTTAGGTTTAGGGGTAGGGTTAGGTTTAGGGGATAGAATATAAAGTTTGTACAGTATAAAAACCATTATGTCTATGGAAAGTCCCCATAAAACATGGAAACACAACATTTTAAAATTAAAAAGGTGCTACATAAGTGCAGAACATTTACCATTTTAATAAACATAAAGGTTTGAAAATCAAACAAAAAGACAAAGGTACAAGACTGTGTAATTAAAGTCTTTATTAGCCACGTTTCCACTATCGGGCCACATTAGGGCACGCTAGTGTGTGCCAGGGCCAGTTCCCACTGTCACTTCTGTGGCTTCATCGTGCCTCCTCTTGGCTTTCTCGGGGCCAGTTGCCAATAGAACTAGTCCTGCCGATTACCCTTGGGCCAAATAAGGCCAACTGGGGATTGAGGTATGTTTAATCTCAAATGCAAAGTTAAGCTGAATTTGCCAGGTTCATTTTTGTCTTGCGGCTCAAATTCCGAGGCTACTGGCCCTGGCTCTAAATAGCCCGATAGTGGAAAAGTGGCTATTTTTTTATTTATGAATATTTTATTGTCTCCCCTTTTTCTCCCCAATTTGGAACACCCAATTCCCAATGCGCTCTAAGTCCTTGTGGTGGCGTAGTCACTCAATCCGGGTGGCGGGGGACAAATCTCAGTTGCCTCTGCGTCTGAGTCCGTTAATCCGCGCATTTTATCACGTGACTTGTTGGGCGCATTACCACGGAGACGTAGCTTGTGTAGAGGCTTCACACTATTCTCCGCGGCATGCATGCACAACTCACCACATGCCCCACCGAGAGCGAGGACCACATTATAGTGACCACGAGGAGGTTACCCCATGTGACTCTACCCTCCTTAGCAACCGGGCCAATTTGGTTGCTAAAGATACCTGAATGGAGTCACTCAGCACGCCCTGGATTCAAACTCATGAACTCCAGGGTTGGTAGACAGCGTCTTTACACACTCAGCTACCAGGCCCATGGAAAAGTGGCTATTGAGGGAATAAACTTCAATCCGATGAAGCATGGCAAATGACATAATCAAATTAAAACAATTGAAATGTAGGCTATAAAATGTTTAAAGTTTATTATTATAAGTATAGAAAATCATTGTTGACTTTCTGAGTATGTCGGTAGTGAGCAGTAATATCCATAGTTTCCTCTCCTCCATGTCAAAATATGCCCATGCCAAGAAAACCATTAGCATGTCAGTGACCCCCAAAATGTGTATTAATATACCTCCGTTCTCTTTTTCACAGAAAACAGAGAACAGAACTTCCTAAACATGTCTGAAGAGTTTGTAGTTGAAGAATTGATGCATTTCTATGCCCAGCCTTATTTTTATTTTATTTACAGAATATTCGGAAATCAAACAGAAACATAGAGGAGCTACAGGACGCCACAGTCACACCATGTCCTAACATGATGGCAAACAACACAATAAAAGGTATATAAGGCTGGGCATAGAAATGTATCAATTATTTGACCACAAACTATAATTTCTGAATACAGATAATGCAGAAAAAATATTTACATTGTACTGTGGTGACACAATGCAAAGTTGTCCATTATCTGTCACAGCTTTAATGTAAATCATTCTAAACACGCCCAAATGTGCCATTTTCTCAAGGAAGTTAAAAACAGCAACTAATTGACGCTGTCAGACTGGATCCTCATTTTCATCTCACAGTAATGGTCAGATGTAATTATTCTTTGATTTATGATTGTTGGTACAGCTAAATTACTGACATTAATCTTTTTTCTTAGAAGTAAACGTTCGCAGGAGGTTAATTAAAATGCACACTGTTAATATGCACATTGTTTTGCAGGTATTTATCACTGCGTGTTAGCTCACCATCAAACGGTTTGTCCATCTATTCTGCTATATCAGTGACGAGCAGGCCCTTTAAATACGCAAGCCATGCTGATAAATGATAGCGACTTCAGAGAAAACAATGTATTGGAACAGATGAGAAGTCTTTGGTTTGAGCTTCATCTTATTTATAACTCTGTCTTAAGGGCTCTGACACAATTTGAACACTGTAGTGGAGTGTTAAAGGAAGTGTTTGTTTTTTTTCAATGGCTGGCACGGGCACATTACAAACTGTGCCGTCTCTGTGACCCTAAACGCATGTGTGTGTGGGACGGGTAAGAGGAACAGAGGAAGAACAAATGAAGGACAGATACTGGAAGAACTTAAGCAGAGAGAGACAGAGAGAGAGAGAGAGTAAAATGATGCAGGGTTATGCATACCATTGATGCCAAAGACATCATGCGCAATTGTCCCCATCTTGACAGTTTTTCTGTTCCTCTGTTTTGGTGTTTGGACCCCTAATGATGCATTTCAGAGAAATAAAAATCTCTAAAATCCAGACTGTGAAATGATTGTTTTTATGTGAATATATCAGATCTTTGTTTTGTTGGACAAGAAAAACTAGCTTCATACTATGTGACCCACATTTGGTTTTTGACGTCTGAAAATGTTATGGATGGAGCCACATTGAGAGCCCCATATCTCTGGGGTTTAACCATATAGGGCCTTAAAAATGAATAGACAAAAACTAAAGTTTGTTTTGAACCAGAATCTAAAAGGATATTTCTATATATTTAATACTTCTGCAATTATTGGCATTTCAACTTTGGAAATAAGTAATGCGACAAGTGGTGCTAAAGTCAACTGTTTTTAATGGTAGACCTACCAATACCCCCTTTGACCCCCTTTACAAAATAGTATAGTACCCTGTTAAATCATCTGAGTGCCCTTGAACTGTTAGTGTGATCATGCAAAAACAACATGGGTGGATAATTGCAAAGATATCTGTCAACATATCTGGAATCCTCCAATGGCCAGCGTATTAAGCCTTTTTAATGCAGTGCTAATTGAATTAAAGAGGCTGCAATGGCAGTAGAGATTAGTTTTATGATGAGTGTTCATTACAGGGGTCTGACGGGTGGCCGGGGCCCTACAGGGGTCTGCCTGGTGCCTTTGATCCCTATTATCCCATCACACAGTCGGGCAAGGCTGCTCTCAGATCCCCTTTTCCACCAGGGCCCAGTGTAATCTCTCCATCCCCTTTAAAACAGGCTTAGCTCATTATGAGTGAGGAAAGCCCTTGTCCTGTCCGTGGACGGCTGCTGCGGTTAAGCTTGTGTGACAGCTTCTTTTTGGACTGGAGAAAGGATTCCTTTTGTGTGCGTGTCTTTATCCAGATTGCTTCCTCTTCATTTATTTCACCAATACGGAAGTAACACCCTACTAAGTGCAGCACCACTACTGAATCCAGAACGCGAACGCACAACATGATCTGTGTAGTCCGATTAGGGTGACCAGACGACCCGATGTTACAAGCCGTGTCCCACGTCCCGATGGAGTTACAGTCGGGACGTTTTTGTCCTGATAATTAGTCTTAGCTATAGTTCATTCATTTAAATAAGCATTTTAAAATGACATGGCTGTGCTTAGTGCTTTTTCTTTCATGAGAAAACAACAGAGACTAACGAAACAGTCGCTCGTTCATGCAGGTAACCTCCATGAAGCTTCTCTTACCTCTGCCCCCTCCCACCACTGCTGCTATCTGTCCAGAAAAAAACAAAGTATCCTCGCCTGCTAGAAGCCAAAATTGGCAAGTGGGTATAGCTGCAGGCCGTAGACCTCCAAATGGAGGCAGAATCTCCAAAAGAGGGCGGGGTTACTCCAGAAGGGGGTGCGGTTAGTCCAAAATGTAGTTGCACAAATTCCAAAAGGGGGTGTAACGGTGGCCAGCGGAGAGATAGCTGTGCAATGTGTATAAACCTCACTCTCCTGACCTCAAGAGGTGCACTAGCGAATGACCCTAGGGGCTGTAGATCATGCACCTGCCACCCATGCCGGAGATGCCGGTTCGAGTCCCATACAGAGCGGGTAGAACAGGAGCGTCACAGGGGCGTCACTTCCACTCACGTTTAGGGTAAGCTAAAGGGTTATGTTAGGAGCTCCCTATATCTTTGCCAGCGGATTGGACCTCCCGCGCCTTTTTGGAGCTCTGCCTGCAGCTATATCCTTCTCGAAATCAAGGAGGATTGGTGTTATGTTAGTGGCGCCGCACAATACAGGTGAAGCTTTTACATTACATTACATTTACATTACATTTATGCATTTGGCAGATGCTTTTATCCAATGCGACTTACAGTGCACTTATTACAGGGACAATCCCCCCGGAGCAACCTGGAGTTAAGTGTCTTACTCAAGCACAATGGTGTTGGCTGTGGGGATCGAACCAGTGACCTTCTGATTACCAGTTATGTGCTTTAGTCCACTACGCCACCACCACTCCACTATTAAAATTGCTAAACTAAGGACACCCCTTCCTAATACAATTATAGGAGTATAAGGTCCTATAATTGACATAGGTGCCGAAATTTGAACTTAACAAATTAGCGGACATTGCTGTTGATGTGGGAGCATGTGGAACAGTATGCTTGTTACTTTTGTTACTAGAGTTGATATTTAACATATAGTTACAACAGGACCAATTTTGGGATTGCATTTATGCCTTTAAAAAAATCTTTGAAAAGTTATTAAAATATCAGTGCAGTCACCTTTTGCTAGAATTGCTGCTCTGCTCTGTAGAAATCAAAATGACCTCGTAATTTCGCCACAGACTGCTGAGGGCAGTAAATGCAATAAACATGGCATTTAGGTATTTCCAAATATTTCTCCTTCAAAAGTAAGTATCGTAATGGAACCATCATGGAATCCATTAAGAGGAACTGGAATTGTTACATTCCTTACGATTACTATCCCTACCTGTATTAAACTTCTTTATTCAATTCAGCCCAAACCACTTAACATACAATCTACATACTCTATTCAGCTTTTTCCAAATCAGAATGTCAGATTTTGTACTCTCTAAAGAAATTTAAGATTAAAGTTTGAAGATTGACTTCCTTAATTTAAAGAGTGTTAAGCTTTGAAAATGTTACCAAAATCAACAATGTAATTTTAAAGTGCATACTGAACCATGATTGGTCCACTTTGTTGCATCTATGTGCATAGTAAATTGTGATTTGTCTTCTTTGGATATATTTCACCATATATAGGCACATTCACACTGTGCAGTAAGAAGTTGGTTTTTTCTGTGCATTCGATTATAAACTAAACTAGGAGTAGGGATGTCACTCGATTATTTTGGTAATTGAG
This sequence comes from Xyrauchen texanus, assembly GCF_025860055.1. NCBI lineage: Eukaryota > Metazoa > Chordata > Actinopteri > Cypriniformes > Catostomidae > Xyrauchen > Xyrauchen texanus. The sequence continues at coordinate 1,414,682 of NC_068296.1, read as the reverse complement.
TACTCTAATGATTAATCTGATGATTAATTGAGTAATCAGAAAAAATTATTTAATACATTTACATTTACATTTATTCATTTGGCAGACGCTTTTATCTAAAACATAAGCGAATCATCTTAAGGAGACCTTTGTACGAAAAGTGCCATATTACAAAGTTTCACTAGCATCAGAATAGCATTCAAAACCGATATAAGTGCAACAAGAATTGTAAATGTATTTTCTTTTTTTTAGTGACTGGTTAAGTGCTCGTGGATAAGATGTGTTTTTAGCCATTTTTTGAAGACAGAAAGTGAGTCGGCTTCATGGATGGAGTTGGGATGGTCATTCCACCAATGTGGTATGATGGAGCTGACAGTCAGAGAAAATATTTCGGTGCCTCTTTGTGTTGGTACAACAAGCCGCCACTCACAAGCCGAGCGCAGGTTTCTAGTGGGTGTGTAGCTCTGCAGAAATGATTTTAGGTATGCTGGAGCAGACCCAGTGACTGTTCTGTATGCAGCATCAGAGCCTTGAATTTAATACGTGCATCAACCGGCAGCCAGTGGAGAGAGACGAGGAGTGGTGTAACATGTGCTCTCTTTGGTTCATTAAAGACCAGATGTGCTGCTGCATTCTGGATCATTTACAGAGGTGTAATTACACATGTAGGGAGTTCTGCAAAGAGAGCGTTACAGTAGTCCAGTCTAGATATGACAAGTGACTGAACGAGTAGTTGTGTGGCATGTTCAGAGAGGAAGTGTCTTATCTTCCTGATATTGTAGAGTGTAAATCTACATGATCGTGCTGTCGTTGAGATGTGGTCTGTGAAATTTAGTTTATCAATGCTTACCCCCAGATTTCTGACCGTTTTGGAAGGCGATACTGTAGTTGAACCCAGCTGCACGGTTTGTAATAATTCAGATTTTATAAAGTTGTCATGGTGATTTCACGTTTGGCTGAAATGCATTCAATGGTCTACATTCTGATGCAGTCCACAGTTGAATAACAAAAACAAAACAATTGTGCAAACAATATCTAAAGTCAGCAGACAGCCAAAGCAAATCTGTAATATAATAATAATTATATATTTCTCTTAACTGCTTTAGCACAATCTAGCGATCTCCCGTCGACAGTCAGAGAGTGCACAACGGCTAAACCCGTCCGCGTAGCGCATGATCATCGAGTCGAGAAGTTGTTTACCAGAACAACGAATTAAAAACATTTACAAGAATCTTTGTAATAATTTTAAGGCACCGGACAAATACTTGTATCATCCCTTAAAATGCTAATGCAATATATTTATTGAACTTATACTCCTATCAATTGATACAATCAAATAGATATGCTACAGTATTAACAATTGTTCACACAAACTATAAAACAATTTGAATCTAAAGAGCAACAGTGTCTGCTATGGTCAAGGTGTAGAAGGCACCGCTACTATATTTTATACTTATAAAATATGCATTGAAATGCTTGTACCCATATACTGTATGCTCTTATTAATATGCAAATTGATGATTGAGACAACTCAGTGAGCCTTATTCATAAAACATGAGTATAAAAAGTGTGTGAATGCATTCTTATGTAAATTGTCCCCTTCAACTAAATGAGGCAATTTTTGCAAGAATGGTTTTACTAACGATTTACATACAAAAGTGTCACCAAAATGTTCATTGACAAATGTTTCTTTATTTGTATTATTATTATTATTAAATGTTCAAACTTCAATCTAGCTGTTTTTATTCATTATTTAATAAAATGCATGAGACAAATACTTGTATTTATGCCTCAAAACACTTATAACTACTGACCTTATATTCTTATAGTTTCCAAAACAAACTATGTAAAATAATGTAAATCTATCGCGCAATGCTCAAGGCATTAAAGACGTTCCTATATTTTGTGCTCATAAACATACATTGAAATGCATACATATAAACTCATAGAAGTGCTAACATGCAGTGTAGTGACTGAGCAAACTCATTGTGCCTTATGCATGAAACATGAGCAAAACAAAAGTGTGTGTAAATACATGCTTGTAAAGTGTCCCATTGAAATTAATGGAACAGTTTCCACAATAATTGTTTCACTAACAATTTACACACACATTTGTTCTGCTCTTGTTTTCTTAATCAGGCAAATTTACTTAATTTCCATTAACCTGTGTTAGTTTTGTTGTGCCCTTAATGTTTTCTTGCCTGCTAACGCTGATGAATTGCAAGCTAGCATGCTTCATAACTTTCAAATCATTTCAACGGTCTTCTCTTTATAGTAAAAGTCAGATATACAGGATAAATGTAAGCATACGCTGGTTTCTTGAACTGTCTGGTATGGTTCAGTAGTATGTGTGTATCAGTATGCTATCGCTATGTTAGCTGACAAGTAGTATAACAATCATAACTGTGTAATTTTTATTATGTTGCTCATCTGTCACCATGATGCTGGTGAATCACGTTCAGTCTCTTTATACATTTCGTCCCAATGGAGTGTGTGCAGAAGTGCGAGCAACAGGCTGCAGTTCACTTAACGGCCACAGGTGTCACTAATAACAAGGGTTTCTGAATCTAACATACTGTAGCTTTAAGTGATGTTTATGGTTTTTCAGGTCCTGCATTGTTTTTCAAATCTTGATTGAAGTGATGTCACACAGCTGACACCTCTTGTTGTTATGTGTTTGGACCTTCATCCGTGAACTGCTTCCCTTCGGTCTTATTTTCGAGGATTTTCTTTTTTTTTTTATCGAGTATTCCTGACAGCCCTAGTTCTAAATGTCATGGCAAGCATTTAACTTGAGTTTAGTTTGTTTGCTGCCTTGCAAGCTTCTGCAAATCTAGTTACAAGCAGAAATATAATTGTTTTACTGTGTGTAAAGGGATTAAAGGGAAGGAGGAGGCAAGAACCGGCTTGACAATATAAATAATAGCTTAATGAAGAACTTAAACAAAAAGACAAACACACACACAGGTGTTGGACAGCTGCCCGTAAATCTCTCTCTGTCGCACTCCCGTCTCTAGTCGGACTTTATCCCTCTCTGAGGCTTGATTAGCCTGATTAGGGGCCGGGTGTGTAGCATCAAGACCCGGCCCCACCCTCAGACCTGTCACAAAGTGGTTTAAAAAAAATGACCAAATATCTGTCTTCTGCAAAAATATTTATGATTCTTCTTCATTGAAATAAGGCTTGGATCTGCAGGTGAATACACAATAAACACAAGCACAATAAAGAATGCCTTGCATTACTCACATTCTTTAAAAACACATGAAGGTCCTTTATAAAGGCTTGAACCAGCATAATCACTCACTTCATTAACAGAATGATGAATCTCCTCTTACGTATGTGAGGCCTCTTCTCATGTTTAGAAACTGGCTGTTCCCACAATGCAATATAAACTGGTAATAATGCATTCATTTAAAGACTGTGCAAATGATGTCCCTGGCAGTGTTGGATATAATATGATTACAAATGAATTATTTACCATTATTTAAAAAGTAGTAGAATGAATGATATATATATATATATATATATGCCACTCACCTCTGTTGGCGATAAGCACTGCTGTTGGATCTACGGCGCGTTTCCAGCCGGCGTTCTCTCTCTCTCTGCATGCTGTGCAGTCTACGCCCCTGGGTGCTTCGACAGCGCTTTTATTGCCTGAAAGAGTGTTTCTCCTCCTAAAAAGACTTTATTTCCTCTTAAAAGAGTTTGAGTTCCCACTCATAAAAGAGCAATACACCGCAGTCGTTGAACTTCCTGTTCAGGACGCGTCTTTTTAAAGATGTCTTTCCGCCTGTGTAGTCCCTGGATGCGGTTGTTTTCTCTCAATTTCCGACGGTCATAAAAGCTGCCTCACGTGCCTGGGCTGCAATCACACGCAGGCAGCGTTTTATGAATGGTTCATGTTCTCAGTGCGAGAACATAGCCATGGCAACATTGCGGTCGCGGCTTTCTTTAGAAAGCCATTTCACCCCCCCCTCCCATCGTTCCATCTTTCCACAGAATTGAGGAAGACCCGGGTAAATCCCACGAACCACCCGCCCCCCGACATGATTGCTTGCTTCCATACGAGCTCGGGATGAGTGCGGCTCGCCTCTCAACGCCCCGTCTCCCAGCTTTGCCTCTTCGGCGACACCGCTGACGAATTCGCCCAGCAGTTTCCGGCGGTAAAGAAGCAGATGGCGCATCTTGCCGTGGCGCCGCCAAACCACTTCTACGAAAAGTGTGGCATCCGCGTGGGCACTGGCCCATGGCACCTCCTTAGCAGACATCTGCAGAGCAGCGGGCTGGGCAACACCCAATACCTTTGCCATATTTTACAATCTCAGGGTTGAGTCGGTCTCGTCCCATGTTTTGTCAGGTCCGAGCCAGTAGATCTCGGTAACATGGCACAACTGACCGGGTGTTCCCCTGGCACACAGCGCCCTTAACCAAGTTGATCCAGTGCACCTTCTATCCCAGGTTAGCCACTAAGGATCTCTCCCTGGATGTTCTCCTCCCTAGCCTTCTGGCCGGCGAATTCAGCAGAGCAATTTGCGGCCAGACCCACTACGAGTCACAGGTGCTCTGTACTGGGGTCGGGCTCCACGGGCTTAGTTCCCTTTTCAGGCAAACTCCCCGTGATGTATTTCCCGCGGTACGGTCCCCCTGTCAGCGGACCCACGTTTCCCTTGGGCGGCTTCACAACCCTCGTGGTGTATTTGCCACGTTACCTCCCCCTAGACTGGGCAGGATGTGGCATCCGCAAGGTCTTTTCCCCCTGAAAGAATAGGACCGGGAAAGACCACCTTCCCCGATGCATTTCATAGCGTTAAGACTTCTTCACGACCTATATGAGAGACATAGTGAGAGAAAAGGCGCGGCTGCCGGGCTTGCTCCCATGCTAGTCATGTAGCGCCTGTTCCCCCCTCAGGAGTGCGGGGAACCTAAGGTCTGTATGTGACACTTATTTGGGGGCATTGGGGAGGGCTACTTGCAGCCAACACAGTTGCCTCCAGCATGCAGTAGCCTGCTTGCACCTGTCTCTGCAGTTCACGTAACACGGTCAGTGCGTGGCGTTTTTATATGGGACCCCTTGTGTCACTTAATTCGACACAAAGTTGAGTGAGTGACAGAAGGGGAACGTCATGGTTACTGTTGTAACCTCCATTCCCCGAGGGAAGGAATGAGGAGTGTGACGAGGAGGAGGGTGTGGCCGGGTCGTGAGGGTGCATGGCCGACGCTGATTTAGCTGATCAGCGGGAGAGCGAGATAAAGGGGAGCCGGAGATGCCAGTTCGAGTGAGAGAGGGACGCACGCGGCCACACTGCATGTGTGTCTGTGTCCTTCATTTGAGTTCATTTATATCATTAAAGTTTATATTGAGTGTTCAGCTGTTTCCCGCCTCATCCTTGCCCACCCTATAACTGTTATAATAGACTTTCAATAATTTGCCAACAAAAGCCGTCATTGGCCAATTAACAAAGAACAATGCATGAATGTGAACTTCTGCAGTTAATTCAAGGTGAATGTCAAATTCATTAATCTTACAGTTCATACAAAATATTTGTATAAACACCCTTAACACTTACTTAGTTTACTACTTTTAAACTATGACCTGCACTGCAAATAAATAAGTAATACTGTCATCATATTCATAGTGTTAGCCAGAGGGGATCTGGTCCCCACAGTGAGACATTTGCGTTCCTCGCCTTTGGCTTGCTCACTGGGGTTAGAAATACAGTTATGATTTATTTATTTATTTATTTATTTACTTTTATACACAATTTACAACCATATATAATCAAACTACGCAATGATGACTCTAAGACTTTATAGATATTACAGTTTGAATTTTCTGTTAATGCATGATTTTCTGTAAAGCTGCTTTGAAACGATGTGTGTTGCAATAAGTGCTATACAAATAAAAAAGATTTGACTTGACTTAAAAATATCTGAAGAGCTTATTGTCAAAGAATTGATGCATTTCTATGCCCAGCCTTATTTATTTTTGGATTTATTGGACCGGTGCCAGTTCACAGAGGACGGAATTACCCATGCGATGTCGAAAATAGAAAACAAGCGATCAACAGAAATGTAACGTCGCTCATCACTGCTGGTTAGGACAAAAACTCTGATTACCATTGAAAATATAAATTTAAGTGTGTGCCGTTTGCCGTCAGATTAGGACATGGTGTGAATGTTGCATCCTGTAGTTTGATTTACAAATACTGTTTTAAAAAAAACAAGGCTGGGCATAGAAATGCATCAATTCTTCAACTACAAACTCTTTAGACATGTTTAGTAAGTTCTGTTCTCTGTTTTGTGTTGGTCACCATAAACTGCCATTGTATGACATCACTGAGCACAACATTTATTCACAATTTCTCCCTTTGTGTTCAGAACAAGAAAGAAAGTCATATAGGGTTATAACAACACAGGGGTGAGTAAACAATTATTGAATTTTCATTTTAGGGTAAACTAATCCTTTAAGGACATGCACCCCCAATCGAGAAAGGGAAACAAATGTGATGCTGAGTATTTACATAAGAATTATTGGAATTATTTTGAATTTATTGTGTGAAAACCAAACACTTTTCTGTGAAAAGTGAGTGTTTACATGCACAATCTTATTAATTAGTAGTTTATAGTATTTTCCAATGCTGGTCCCTGGCTTTTGATTTATTTTATTTTTTTTACGTATCCACAGATTAGTGTTTATTGATGTCTTTTGATGTGTTTACCTGTAAACAACAGCTGCCTCATGTACCCAGTGCGCTGCCTCTAGGGAAGGCACAAAAATCCGTCATGTTGGCAGGTAACATGTGTAATACAAGTGTAGAAAAGGTCATCTGATAGCATGATTTCTCTCTCTTGCACACACACATGATTCCCATCAGCTGATGCAACCAAAATAAGATTCCTTTCTTTGAGACTGATGCTGTTGCTTGGTTACAGTGTAAGTCAAGATAGATGGATTGTGTGAGTGTCTCTTCTGACTCCTCTATTGATCATGTCTCTCTCTCTCTCTCGATCAATCAGGCCCTTTGATATAGTATTGCAGTAGCCTTAAGTCCACTTACATTCACCCAGATCTACAACCCCAATTCAGAAAAAGTTGGGACAGTCGAGTGTTTACCACTGTGAAACATCACCATTTCTTCTAATAACACTTGGGCACTGATAACACCATTTTGTTAAGTTTAGATACATTTTACCTTAATCCTCCATTATGTAAGTCTTCAGCTGCTTAATTGTACGGGGTCTTCGTTGCTGTATGGTGCACTTCATAGTGCGCCACACATTCTCAATTGGAGATGGTCAGGACTGCAGGTGTGCCAGTCTAGCACCCGCACTCTCCGCTCACAAAGTCATGCACTTGTAATCCGTGCAGAATTTGGTTTGAAGTTGTCCTGCTGGAATAAACAGGGACATTCCTGGACAAGATGGCACTGGATGGCAGTATATGTTGCTCAAATCTTTTTACATATACAGTAAGTCTGCATTAATGGTGCCCTCACAGATGTGCGAGTTACCCATGCCATGGGCACTGACACACACCCTGGCCCATACAGACACAGGCTTTTGGACCTGTAGCTTGATAACAGCATGGATGGTCCTTTTTCTCTTTGTCCCGGATAACACAACGGCTTTGTTTTCTAAAACTCACAAAATAAACCCCTTCAGGGGGTTATTTCTTACATATGCTAGCAGTGCCTAGTTAAGTGCTAAAACATGTTAGCAACATGCTAGTTATGCCTAGCTACATGCTAAATCATGCTATCAATATGCTAGCAATGCCAGCTAAGTCCTAAACATGCTAGAAACATGCTAAAACATGCTAGCAATGCCAGCTCAAATTAAATCAAATCAAATCCCTTTATTGTCACTCAACCATATACACAAATGCAACAGTGGGTGAAAGTCTTGGGTGCAGTTCCAAGCAACATGGCAGTCATGACAGTGATGAGACGTATACCAATCTACAATAAACATCAGATTTACACAACACAATTTACAGTATACAATACACACAATATAGAATACACAGTATACAATACAAATAGTATATATAAAATATACAGTAGGTTGTATTGTGCTGTATTGACATTCAGGCTGTCGGTTGATAGTCAGTTGCCAGTGTGTTGTTAAAAGAGAATATAATTTATGAGTCCAGTGTGAGATTAATAAAGTGCAGTGCTGATATATTGATGTGAGAGATCAAGAGTTCAAAAGTCTGATTGCTTGGGGGAAGAAGCTGTCATGTAGTCGGCTGGTGCGGGTCCTGATGCTGCGATACTGCCTGCCTGATGGTAGCAGTGAGAACAGCCCATGACTTGGGTGACTGGAGTCTCTGATGATCCTCTGAGCTTTTCTCACACACTGCCTTGCATAGATGTCCTGGAGGGAGGGAAGCTCACCTCCGATGATGTGTCTGGCAATTTGCACCATCCTTTACAGGGCTTTGCAGTTGAGGACGGTGCTGTTGCCGTACCAGGCGGTGATGCAGCCAGTCAGGATGCTCTCTACAGTACTGGTGTAGAACCGTGAGAGGATGTGGTGGTTCATTCCAAATTTCCTCAGCCGTCTCAGGAAGAAGAGGCGCTGGTGAGCCTTCTTCACAACGGCCTCAGTGTGGACGGACCATGTGAGTTCCTCAGTGATGTGGACACCGAGGAACTTGAAACTGCTGACTCTCTCCACCGGTGCTCCGTTGATGGTGATGCGGCTGTGTTCTCCGTCTTTCCTTCTGAAGTCCACTAAAAGTTCCTTGGTCTTACTGACATTGAGGGAGAGGTTGTGCTCCTGACACCAGCGTGTCAGAGTGTGCACCTCCTCTATGTAGGCTGATGATACCTTCGTATCATCAGCAAACTTAATGATGGCATTGCAGCTATGTGTAAGGGAATACAGGAGTGGGCTGAGAACACAGCCCTGCAGGGCTCCAGTGTTGAGGGTCAGTGATGAGGAGATATTGCTGCCCATTCTAACCACCTGGCGTCTGCTTGACAGGAAGTCCAGGATCCAGCTGCACAGCGAGCTGTTTAAGCCCAGAGCCCGGAGTTTCTCATCAAGCTTGGAGGGCACTATGGTGTTGAATGTTGAGCTGTAGTGTACAAACAGCATTCTTACATATGTGTTCCTTTTTTCCAGTTGGGAGAGAGCAGTGTGTAGTGTAGATGCAATGGCATCATCAGTGGAGCGGTTTTTACGGTATGCAAACTGCAGTGAGTCCAGTGAGGCGGGCAGCACAGAGAGGATGTAATCTTTGATTTGTCTCTCAAAGCATTTGCTGATGATGCATGTGGGGACTACAGACAAGGAGAGGGTAAGGTTGAACATGTCCAAATAACAACAGCCAGTCTGTTCACGTACGCTCTGATGATGAAGCTCGGAATGCCGTCTGGACCTGAGAGCTCTCTCCAAATGGGTGGTGTTATTTCCCTCGAAATGAGCATAAAAAGTAGTAAGCTCATCTGGGAGAAAGGCAGCAGTGTTCACGGTGGAGATTTTATACCCTTTGAAGTCTGTGAATATATTAATTCCCTGCCACATGCTTGTAGAATTGGTGGTGTTGAAATGTCCTCCAATCTTGTCCCCGTCTGAAAGTTTTGCGGAGGGCATAACTGGCTTGTTTATGCTCCTCCGCGTTCCCGGAATTAAAAGGAGTGGTGTGGTGGTGGCGTAGTGGGCTAAGCGCATACCTTGTAATCAGAAGGTTGCTGGTTCGATCCCCACAGCCACCACCATTGTGTCCTCCGGAGGGATTGTCCCTGTAATAAGGGCTCTGTAAGTCACTTGGGATAAAAGTGTCTGCCAAATGCATAAATGTAAATGTAAAAAGCAGAGGTCCGCGCATTAAGTGCCGCACAAACATCGCTATGAATCCAATGTTTTTGGTTTGGGTAGATCCATATAGTTTTGGTCGGTACTACGTCATCTACACACTTCCTGAAACACGTTATGCTATCAGCGTAGACCTCGATGTCGTCATCAGAGGTAGACCAGAACATCTCCCAGTCGGTGTGATCAAAGCAGTAATGTAGCATAGAATCTGATTGGTCCAACCAGCACTGGATCATTCTGAGGGTGTGTGCTTCCTGTTTTCAGCAGGGAGAAGCAGAACGGAAGAGTAGTCCGATTTGCCAAATGGTGGGTGGGGGAGGGATTTGTAGCCATCCCAGAAGGGAGAGTAGCAATGGTCCAAAACCCGGTCCCCTCGTGTGTTGAAACTGATGTGTTGGTAGTATTTCATTGCTATTGACTTGAGGCTGTCCCTGGTCACAATGAATGCACCCTCAGGGTCCGCGGTTTCCTGCTTGCTTATACTCCCACACTTTTCCTTGTGTGCCCGGTCTGTGTTGGCATGTGGCAGGATGTACACGGCTGTGATAATGACCACTGTGAATTCCATTGAGAAATTCCTGATCAGGAGAACAGAAAGACTTGATAGAATGTACATTCCTCTGATCACAACAGGATTTGTTGTGATCATAAAACATACACCACAACCTCTGCTTTTACCTGAGAGGTCTTTTGCTCTATCCGCTTGGTGCATGAAGAACCCCATGGGTTCGAGTCTGGAATCTCCGCAGACACCCAAATTTCTGTAAGGCAGATAATGCAGCAGTCTCTCGTTGGAAAGAGATCCACGCTCTCAGCTCGCAGAGATTGTTGTCCAGAGACAGAACATTTGCCAGCCGAATACTGTCCAATGGGGGTCGATTTGTGCGGCATCTTAGTCTGACGAGAACGCCGGCTCTCCTTCCCCTTTTCTGGCTGCCTTTCTGTGGACGGGCTGCCTAGACAAAGGGCTCTGCTGCCGTGTTTGAAAACAGCAGGTCGGCATTGAGGTATTTCAAGTCTGGTTTTCGGTGTACTATTGCAGAACCAATGTTCAAAAGTGTTTGTCTATCATATACAAGAAGGCAGATAACATCCAAGACAAAAAACATTAGAATTGTGGACAAAACAAACAGTAAACTGCAATATTGGGTCAGACCTTGCAACGCAGCAGCCATACTCGGCGCCATCTTGAGTCCATCATTCAGCTAAGTGCTAAATAATGCTAGCAACATGTTAAAACATGCTATGATTGCCAAGCTAAATGCTAAATCATGATAGCAACATGGTAAAACATGCTAGCAATGCCAGCTAAATGATAAATCATGCTAGCAACATGCTAAAACGTTCTGGCAACACCTAGCTGTGTTAGAACAAGCTAGAACTGTGCTAAAACATGCTAGCAATGCCTAGTTAAGTGCTAATACATGTTAGCAACATGCTAAACATGTTAGGATTGCCAAGCTAAATGCTAAATCATGCTAGCAACATTGTAAAACATGCTAGCAATGCCAGCTAAATGATAAATCATGCTAGCAACATGCTAAAACGTTCTGGCAACACCTAGCTGTGTTAGAACAAGCTAGAAATGTGCTAAAACATGCTATCAATGCCTAGTTAAGTGCTAATACATGTTAGCAACATGCTAAACATGTTAGAAATATGTATCTATCTGTTTGTCTGTCTTTCTGACTAAACTAAGAACAGGCTTTATCAAGCCAACCTAAATTTGTCCACAAACTTTTTAATTAAATTGATAAATTGAACACTAAATGTAACTCTTGACATTGGCTTCTTTGATCATTGGTGTCTAAATGTATCGCCATTTAATAAAAGCAATATGCCTTGAGATGGTGTATGTTGATTATGATTACACCACAGGTATAAGGATATCAACTCTCTGTAACTTACAGCCTTGTGTGTCTCATTGCTTAATTTAAGACCTTTCGGAAGAAACTTGAATCATGATGAATCATTGCATTCATACTTAAGCATCAGCAAAGTAATTGCATGAGTGCTGGTTTTTGCATTTTAATAGTGAGTGAATGCAACAAAACTGCCTCGTTGTATAAGCCGAAGAACAATAAAACAGCACTTTAATAGTTACAATGCCCCATGTGTAATTATAAGAACTGTAGCACTGAGGACGTAATATATTAGACAGATAACTTCTGTTCTTGTGTTATGTTTTAATAGCTATGTTTGTTTTTTCTATCATATGCTATGAGGCGACTCTTTTAAAGCATATTTCACACCTTCCTCTTTCATTTTAATGTTTTTTATTTCACCGTTTACAAGTTTATATGTATATTTCAACTGTGTGTATGTAAATGTGGTATATGTATATATTCTCTTTGCACTGGAAGCTTCTGTCACCGTGACAAATTCCTTCTGTGTTTTTCTAAGTTGCAAGTGTTCATGTTAAAGAGCATAAATGAGGCATAATTACCGTTAATCCCCAAGAACAGAATGGAAATGCAGTGAAACCAATGCTATGGAATAACTAGGTTTAAATAGCTCATGCCAATGCCTCTGGACTAACTGCTGATGAGCATGCCAGGTCAAATTTAAACAACTGAGATGGAATTCACCATCAGCTTCTGGAAAATGGTGGCATGGGTTCATGCCAGTGCCAGCCGTCATGACCTTTGTTGGCTATTTTTCCATCTATGTGTGATAACTTTATATAACACACAGGCAGACAGTTGCCCCCCGGAGCAACCTGGAGTTAAGTGTCTTGCTCAAGGACACAATGGTGGTGGCTGTGGGGATCGAACCAGCAACCTTCTGATTACCAGCTATGTGCTCTAGCCCACTACACCAACACTCCTAATGTATGTCACCATTAATGTGTTTTTTAAACCCAATCTTACACTGCAACCCAGTATTTTCCGGAGATGTATAGAACTGTAAGGTCTAGTCCACACTAAGAAGTTTTCGTTGGAAAACGCGTCTTTTTCTCTCCATTTTGGTCTTCCGTCCACACTGAGACGCCGCTTTGGTCCGCGAAAATTGAGCTTTTTGAAAACGCACTCCAAAGTGGATAGATTTGAAAACGCCGTTTACGCGTTGTACTGTGGAAAAGGACGCTTTGGAAAACGATGATGCATTTTTAGTCATGTGATCTATCCAACCAAAATAATCAAGATGGCGGCCCGTGCTATAGCGGCGCTGTTGTGCCTGATACTCACTTTGATAGCGTTGATAAAAATAAATGTCACTTTGTGCAACCTTCACATTGCGTTCCTTCAAAGGCGAAGGGAAGTTTACTCGGAATTGGTGTCCAGCGAAGGAACACGAGGACAATCGCGCTTCAGACCGCACATGCAGCGGGGATTTTCCGCATGCGCAGTGACACGATTTAAGCATTTACATACGATTCAGTGTGAACGAGCAACTTCTGGAAAACACTTGAAAACGTTAGTGTGGACGGAGAGAGTTTTGAAACGAAAACGCCATTTTCAAATGTGTCTTGATTAATGTAAATGTAGCCGGAGTAAAACAAAAAAACAAACATTTAAATATTTCCACTTCACTCGAGTATAAATATTTCTTTTGACCTTTACTTTAACTACACTACATTGGAAAAGTTATCAGAACATTTGTTTTGTGAATAATTAATCTTAATCAAACAAAGTGAATTGTGCTAAACAACAGGAGTTGCATCTCCACAGGGGAAGTTATAGAGAAGAGGATGCTATAAATTAATTTGATGTTTTGGCTAATAGAAATTCATAAAGATTGCATAGCAGTATAGACCTTTAATGCATATATTTTGGAGAAACTTTAGTGTCAAACTAAACACGGAGGTTGACACTGATTGACTGATTGAGGTGTTCTTTAAAACTGTGCTTTTGAATGAGACTGAGCTGTATTTGTAAAAACATCATTTCTAAAAGTACCGAGCTAGAACTCTCCCTGCAGTCTATTCAGAAAATGCTCTTCGTCTAATTGGAAATGTATTTTGATGTTGCTTAGAGAAAACTCTCAGTTTGAATCTTTCAATCTTTTTATTCAGTTTAATGGATTCCTGGAATTGCAGTGTGGCAAGGTGAAGTTTTCTATTTCTGCTTTGGTTGGCTAAAACGCTGTCTCTTTCTTGACAAGGTGACAAAACTCAACTCTCAACTGATGGCCTCTTTGTTTAATATATGTTGTTACTGGACTGTTGTCTCGGCACAAAGTCTCTTTAATAGCCTCTGAAATTGTCCTGTTTCTGTTTTTGGTCCATCAACAGGAGTGAGAAGTTTTGTAAAATGGTGCTTTGTCTTGATTTTTGATTATTATTATTATTTTGTCTTTAAAATGTTGCCGATAGGACACAGATTTCGATTAGACAGTCTGAGCTAACCCTGAACCCGAAGTATTAAAATGTCTCCTATGGACACGAATAATACCTTAAATCCTCTGACTTGTTGAGGAGAGGGGTACTTCTACTGTTTTGAAGTGATCAGATTTAAAGAGATAGTTCACCCAAAAATTAAAATGATCTCATGATTTACTCAACCTCTTTGAGAACACGAGTACAAAGGAAAAACATCCTTTATTTGTAGCTGTTGAAAATGTCTCTAGGGATTTGAGGTGAATAATATCTCTCAATATTAAACCTGGGCTAACTTCTGTAGAGTGCAATATACAATTATGTAAAATATGTGACAGATTATATTAGCCTTGAGCAGTTTCATTTAAAACTGATCTTTTTTTCCTTGTCTGTTTCTCCTTCAGCGTAATACACACACACACACACTCACACACAAACATGTATACACACACACTTATACATACATACACACACACTCACACACACACACAAACATGTATACACACACACACACACACTCACACACAAACATGTATACACACACACACACACACACACACACTCACACACAAACATGTATACACACACACTTATACATACATACACACACACTCACACACACACACAAACATGTATACACACACACACACACACTCACACACAAACATGTATACACACACACTTATACATACATACACACACACTCACACACACACACACAAACATGTATACACACACACACACACTCACACACAAACATGTATACACACACACACACACACACACACACACACTCACACACAAACATGTATACACACACACTTATACATACATACACACACACTCACACACACACACAAACATGTATACACACACACACACTCACACACAAACATGTATACACACACACTCACACAAAAACATGTACACACACGCACTTATACATACATACGCACTCACACACACACTCACACACACACACACACACACTCACACATACACACACACACTTATATATACATACACACACACTCACTCACAAACACACTCTCACACATACACACACGTATCACACACACACACACACTTATACATACATACACACGCACTCAAACACACACACACTCACACAAACACACACACATATACTCATACACACACACTCACGCATACACACTCACACACACACACACACACACACACACTCACACGTATACACACACGTACATACACACACAAACACACGCGCGCGCACACACACACACGCATACACACTTATACATACATACACACGCACTCACACACACACATATACACACTCACGCACACTCACAAACGCACTCACACACACACACATATGTATACACACACACTTATACATGCATACACAAGCACTCACACACACACACACATACACACACACAGTCACGCACACACTCACAAACGCACTCACACACACACACATATGTATACACACACACTTATACATGCATACACACGCACTCATACACACACATATACACACACACACTCACACACACACACATATATATACACACACACTTATACATGCATACACACACACACACATACACACACACACTCACGCACTCACACAAACACATATACACACACACACTCGCACACTTACTCACACACACACACATATACACACACACACTCATGCACACACTCACAAACGCACTCACACACACACATGGTTTGGTGAAAAAGCTTTGTTAACTGTATTCTGCTGGTGAACAACATGGCAGTGCTGATCCACCAGTTAGACCAGTACCAGAACTCCATAAACAATTCTGGACCGGTCTTTCCAGCAGACGTTCACTCACTGTCTGTTTCGATTTCAAAAGTACAGCTCTCCGAGTTATTACTGTCAGGATATAAACTGAGACCAATGTTTTTCTACGACCTGACCGACACATTCACACTCCTTTGACATCCATTTATCTCCTCTCTAACTTGAGGAGAATCACTTTCAGGTGACGCTGCAGCTTCATCCAGTCTCCAGGCCCTTCTTTGACCCACTCTGCGCTCATCAAGAACCTCAGTCACTAATGAGGAAAACAGCTACAACTGTTTCAACATACTATTGATGACTTGTACTGTAGGATTTGCAGTTTGTAGTTTTACCTCCAACAGTTTATGGACTGAGCTATTTCATCTCATTCCACTCATTGTCTACCTAATAGGAACAGTAGAGTAATCTTGTGGCGTTTGATGTATCACATTTGCTCATTTATGTTTTCATTATGCACAGATCAATTAAATTATTCAAAAATACATTACAAATGCAATTTACATGGAACAATGACTTGAATAAAACTCTTCTATGACGAACGTGACAGTTTCAGTGAATTGTCACTTCCATCCACCAAATCAAAGTCACGTGGTGTAACCAACATTCAGGTAGCCCTTTTGTTAATTATGTTGACGAAATCACAGAACAGACAGGACCCCTTTAGACCTTGTGTGTGATGTTTTAAAAAAATATACATGAAATTAAAAATGATGAAAAGGCACATTTTGTTGAGGTCATATTGTGTAAACCTGAGAAAATGTCTTGATCTTCTTGACTCAAAAATTCATATTTGCAAATTTTTTTAAATAAATAATAATAATAACTATAGCTGCAAGCAGTGATACCGGGGTCAAGCCAATTATCAGCACCATGAGCAGCAAAAGAAGCTTTGTGACATGTTTTTGGATAGAGTCCGATCAACAGTGTATGAGGAGATAGAAAAAGTAAACTTTCAATCATAAAAAAACATTTATTTTAAAAATAACAAATATAGCTAGTTCTTCGAATTTGTGTCCAGTATGTGAAATTCTGAAACTGCTCAAGTAGTATCTGGCACGATGGTTATCATGCAGGAGAGCGTTCAAGAGTTATAAGCTAAAATATAATTTTTTTTATCTCCTGACCAGTAGGTGGCAGTGCGCCAAAACACTGCAGGTAACCTCAGGGCCTAATGGTGATGATACGTACCAATTTTTGCACAGACACACACATAGACACACACATACTCACACAAATGCACACTCACACAAATGCACACACACACACAATCACACACAATCACACATACACATAATCTCACACTCACACACATACACTCACACACACACACACACACACACACACACTCTCACACACACATTTTTTGCAACACGTAGAAGTTTTGTGATATTTAGAAACACTAGGTAAGGAGTGTGCGCTACCCACTGTATGTTTTGTGTTTTGAATAGAGAGTGTAGTAAAGTCAGAGCATCAAGGATGCTGAAGACTTGTTTTTATTCTCTTTGTGTTCTTAGTTAGCTTAGAGGTTTATTTGTGTGAGATAGTGTTTTGATCATTTATTTGTTTCGGCTCAGTTACTAGTTCCTTCTCCCCATCTCTAACAGTAGCGGATCCTGGTATAGGCGATATATCCAGGCGTCTAGGGCGGCAACACTCTCTGGGTGGCACAACATTGTACCTGATCGATCGCCTCTGCACAGAGCTCACAAGATCACGATGGGAGAAAGGTGCCCCGAATTGTGCCATCCAGCCCCTGGCTCAAGATGGGTGAAATAATCAGGGCCGTCTGTAGGTGTAGGCAAACTAGATGGTGCCCACCATCTAGGCACTAGAAAGGAGGTCATCTCTGCACAGGGCAAGGGATCTTCCCTAGCTCCAAAATAGAAACGGCCCTGAAAATGATGATACACAATGAACAAATGAGACAGATCGTCAATAAATCATTATGCCATTCAAGATTAAGTATTTAGATTTTATGCAAATCAGTTGATACTGTATTTCCTATATTGGTCACGTTAGAGCTGCAATCAATTATTCAGTGGAGTCATGCATACATTTGAGTGTTTAATATTCCATATGGTCCGAGCGCTCACAAAGCAGCACCGAACAGGCCAATCAATCATGAAAAGTAAAGAAAAGTAAGTGGAATTTCCACAGAACTGAAAGCCTTGCCGATTACATTAACCTATGAACATTTGCTGCAATTACAAAGCACTGTCGTGCAGGCACAGCTTAGCAAATGTATGTAACGGCCACAGTTATATGCAATAATATGAGGAGCTTTCTTTTGTATTATTGGTGAAGATTCTGCAAACAACCAGAGCCACTGAACAGAGTGGAAACCATAGTTTGAACAGATAGTTGGCTGAGATCATTTCATACACGCTGATACTCTTTGAAGAGATTTCATCCCTGACATCAAAAACTGGCTGTGATTTCACCACGTAGGACATGTTCCCTGGATCTGCATCATTGTTGGTCCTGGAAGAACATTCTTATCATGATTTTAAGGACAACGGTAGGTTTAGAGTTTGGACCATGTGTCTTTAATAAAGTTACATCACAAACAAAAGATCACAACAATCCAAAATCCTCAAGCACAACCAAACATGGCTGAATTCTGCACGAAACTCGCATTTATTTCCACTTGCACAGATTTACGTCTGTCTGTGAGCTTGCTGTCAAATCTTAGTGTCTCCACCAGTCTAATTTAGCTGTTCAATTCCCCCATGACCTCTCGGACGGCATACTCTCTGTAAAATGACCATCTTGCCCTTGTTCGGTAGTCAATATTAAGGCTAATGTGTTGACATGTTCTCCTGAGCAGTGGCCAGTCTCCACAGCAGTCTATATTTCTTCTGGCACTCGTTCACTTAAGATATTACACATTTGGCGACAACCAGAACACAACAGCAAGGGCTCTTCCACCGTTGTGCACATGAGAATACCTGTCCAATTATATTTATGAATGCACAAATACAAGAGCACTCTTCAAGATGTCTGAAGAACGTTTCATTAATTTTGTAGCTCTATTCTCAGTTTCTATGGGGGCGGCTGTGGCTGAGGCGGTAGAGCTGGTCGGACACTAATCGCAGGGTTGGCGGTTTGATTCCCGGTCCACATGTCTCCACATGCCGAAGAGTCCTTGGGCAAAACACTGAACCCCAAGTTGCTCCCAATGGCAGGCTAGCACCTTACATGCTGCCCTGCCGTCATTGGTGTGTTAATGGGACGCAGTGTGAAGCGCTTTGGTAACCTCTAAGGTTAAAAATGCGCTATATAAGTGCAGACCATTTACCATTTAAAGAGTTACATTTCTGCATAACTAGCATCACCTAACAGAACTGCAAAAATAATGATTAACAATCTCCAATGATTGTGTTGGGGAGTAGTTAATTAAAGTAGCGATGCTTCTCAACCATCCTTTCTGTAGCACCAAATCATTAAAGTCAATCGGTTCTTTCGGACAGTTCATTAAAATCCCCAAAATCCAACTGGCTTTCACTGAACATCACTAAGCTATAAAAAGTCAGATTTTTGAATGACTTGACCTCCAGTGTGCTGTCTGTCTGCACTGGTCTCAGAACAGTCTGAAGTGCACCTTATTTTCATCCTAACTCCCCTGCAATCCAACCCCGGCCCGACGGGACCCAAGAACCCGATGGGTTTCAGGCTGGGTTTGGATCAGTTTTTAAGTAGGACTTCGGGTTGGGTTCGGGTTTGTAATTAAAGAAGAAATATACAGGCCTACCGAGGGCTATCAGGCCTATCACTCACAGACATGCACGAATGGACCAGTTAGGGAGCATTCACAACAAACGTGTGGTCAGGCCACGCAGTCTCGGGTACTGGTCAGGTTTGGGTTTCCTTTTAAGTCCTGTACAGACCTATAACTCTGTATACAGCCTCTGAAAGCAACATTTTCCAGATTTGGGAAGCATCAGTGCACATTGAATATAGGATATTTTAAGTAAAATTTGCCTATTGTCCACGTACATGGTCATAGAATGCTGATTTATGATTAATGACTGAAATTTTAAAAATAGCATATCGGATGAAACTGGAGACTCGGATCTTTTGACTCAAACAGGATTCAATGTAATGCCTTAATTAGGTTTCTTACCAGATGTAGTTTTGATGCTGTTTCTCCCAAAGACAAACCGTGCTTAGATCAGCGCTGTGTTATTTTGTCACGTGACTTTTGCATCAAAAGTTTAACACTTTAATAACAGCCTGGAGTCTCCTGAACTGAGATCAGTCGGTTTAAATGAAATTATGCACAGCCTATATTGAAACCAAAATATTATGTCCATGCATGTGGACACGGGGTCTCAAGAGATTACACTTTCAGATAAGTCTTAGTCAAGCAAACATCAAAGTTTGTCCTGGCAAACTTTACCTACAGTTTCTACCTATCAACACCTTATTGATTATAGAATTATCTAATTCTATAAATGCAGGGCTTAAAGTATTCCAGCCGGGGGCCGGATTTCCGGCTTGAGGGCAGGTCCGGCCTCCGGCGCAGGCAAAATGTATTAATCAGGCTGCAAATTACAGTCGGACGCACTTTCGGCGCGGACGCGCTTGGAAAAAACGAGTGCGCCGCTTCCATTATGAGCGCGATACCGCTCGGCTGCATTTGAAACTGGGAACTTCAATGCGGTTTAATATTTTCGAGTCAATTGATTTCACCTACCAATCATATGAGAGGAGCGCAGCTCTAACTAACGTCACAAGCCTATCAGAAGCAGAGCAGGGCGGGTCCTGGCAACAGTGTGATTGAGATCCATACCTCACGTTAGCGTCGTCGGTGAAAGCATGGAGCGCAGAACTCCAGAAACAACATTAGGTGACTTAATGTCATCATGGATGAAAAGAAAGAAAGGATGTGAGTTGGTTGATTTCAGTAAATTAGCTCAGGTCAGCATAATCATATTTTCTGTCTACACCTTTTGATGTTAGCCTTACGTTGACTGAGCTAACATTAACATACACTTCTGCTAGGTAACTTTAGACTGTTAGTTAAATATTTAATGTAGAACATTCTGTGTAGCTTACTAAAAAAACATTATGTGTAGGCCTACCATGAAAACGAGTCCACTTTAAACCGCTTCATTTTCTGTCAGCAATGTATGACAAGTAACGTTAGTGCTGTCAACGTTAACGTATGCGATTTCTTTTTTTTGTCCAGCTTTAATGTTTTAAATATTTAACACAATTAACGCTGCATCCGTTCTTTGTCATTCTTTAGCTCTTATTAGTTATTAGTTTGTCCACCAAATGCTTTAAACCATTAATGTGCGACAAGACAAAAGAGAACGCACTTCAGTAAATGTCCTCCTCACACACACACACACACACACACACACACACACGACGCACAAAAAGTCGCGAACCAGTATCGAATTCTCTTTCGCGCTTGAACGAACAATAACCCTTAAATGAGTTAAATAAAATCTTAAATGGAAGTAAAGAGTAGTGAGAGAATGAGACGCGTGAGATCCTGTCACCAGCTGTAGATCTTAAAGTGACAGTAGCCACTAATTCTGTCTGTCAGTAAAGTTAACCAAAGAACAAAGGGAACAGAGAAAACTACTAACTACTCTTTGACTAAAGAACGCTTGTAGCTTTAATAAGGATTAATCTAATTTAATTTATAATTTATGCATTGTGGACTATTTTATAACCCTAAAATTTAGTATACTAAATAAAATATCAGTGATACTGGCCTTCATTAATAAAAAGATGCCATTAAGATACAGCCGTAATACTTAAAAATAATTGGTTCCATTTGAAGATAAGTCCGTCTGTGCAAAACAATGTGCCCCCCATGTAGTTAGCTACTTTCCTACTTTCGTTAGTAGCATGTAGTGTAGCTAACTAACTTGTTTAACTGTACATTAACTCATTTAAGGTATGAGCAAAAGTAGCTTCAACAACACTGTTTTTCAAGCAGGTTCCCCAAACACTCCCCCATCTGCCATTCGTCGGACAAAAAGATAGTCAAAAAAGATAGAGTGTAGCACATCAGTGTTTACACCTTTGGCGTAAATCAACCTACTAATGGCTCATTTATTGTTTAACCGACACTGTTTTGCAATATGGGTAGTAAGAAATGAAGGTTGCGATAAGATCCATCAGAGCTTTACTGCAGGGTGGCAATGCACACATACTGCAAACACTGCAGACAGGTGGCTCTCTGCGTGATTCTCATTATAGTTGTAACCTGTCACTTTTTCCAGCTGCTTAATCCATTGTCTCTGCATCTTATATTTGTTCTCCCCCATTTTCCCTCCCTTTCTTTATTTAGTTAGTAGCTCATATACTTGATATATGAGCTACTATTTAGATACTATTTAGAATATATTTGGTGAATTTAGACATTCACCAAATATATTCTTCAGCTCACAATTAGGCTGCTTAGTTTAGTCTGCCAGAACCAGAAACATTGATACTGATCTATAACTCTAAATTAATGGCATCCATGCTAATATTATACTATTGGTATCCCTGTCTCAACCTCGGGATTCCTATCCGGCCGGATCCAGCTCCATTCCTGCTTCGTGTTGGACTTCACTGCTACGTGTCTCTGAATGATGATGACGACTAAATGCAGCCGGTGCCAAACATCACTTCAGTCTATTATGACGGACTTCAGAGGATGAACTGATGCCAACTCCAACCATAAGACATGGGATAATTCATATGTCATTGTCTGAATCTTGGATTTAGGATGGACCCCACCGGACCTCACCGAAATTACCGTCCGGTTGAACTGTGATGCACCTCACTGATCTCTGCCTGCATCACCTCGGTCTCTTGATGAACTACGATCTTGAAATGAAATAAGACCATCAATGAATTGCCAACAAAAGCCTTCATCATCCAATTAACAAGGACAATTGCATCTATGTGAACTTCTGCAGTTAATCCAGGATGAACTTCAAAGACATTAATTATTAATCTTACAGTTCAAACACAGTCGATGTTTAAACACTGACCCTTATCACTTACTTAATTTAATCATTTTAAACCAAGACTTTAATTATACATAAGTCATATTTACATTATATTTATGATGTTAGTCAGAGGGGAACTGGCCCCCACAGTGAGTCTGGTTTAGGGTTAGGGTGGGGTCAGTCAGAGGGGAACTGGCCCCCACAGTGAGTCTGGTTTAGGGTTAGGGTGGGGTTAGTCAGAGGGGAACTGGCCCCCACAGTGAGTCTGGTTTAGGGTTAGGGTGGGGTTAGTCTGAGGGGAACTGGCCCCCACAGTGAGTCTAGTTTAGGGTTAGGGTGGGGTCGGCCAGAGGGGAACTGGCCCCCACAGTGAGTCTGGTTTAGGGTTAGGGTGGGGTTAGTCTGAGGGGAACTGGCCCCCACAGTGAGTCTGGTTTAGGGTTAGGGTGGGGTTAGTCTGAGGGGAACTGGCCCCCACAGTGAGTCTGGTTTAGGGTTAGGGTGGGGTTAGTCTGAGGGGAACTGGCCCCCATAGTGAGTCTAGTTTAGGGTTAGGGTGGGGTTAGTCTGAGGGGAACTGGCCCCCACAGTGAGTCTGGTTTAGGGTTAGGGTGGGGTCGGCCAGAGGGGAACAGGCCCCCACAGTGAGTCTGGTTTAGGGTTAGGGTGGGGTCGTCAGAGGGGAACTGGCCCCCACAATGAGTCTGGATTAGGGTTAGGGTGGGGTCGGTCAGAGGGGAACTGGCCCTCACAGTGAGTCTGGTTTAGCTTTAGGGTGGGGTCAGTCAGAGGGGAACTGGCCCCCACAGTGAGTCTGGTTTAGGGTTAGGGTGGGGTCAGTCAGAGGGGAACTGGCCCTCACAGTGAGTCTGGTTTAGGGTTAGGGTGGGGTCAGTCAGAGGGGAACTGGCCCCCACAGTGAGTCTGGTTTAGGGTTAGGGTGGGGTCAGTCAGAGGGGAACTGGCCCCCACAGTGAATCTGGTTTAGGGTGGGGTCAGTCAGAGGGGAACTGGCCCCACAGTGAGTCTGGTTTAGGGTTAGGGTGGAATTAGTCAGAGGGGAACTGACCCCCACAGTGAGTCTGGTTTAGGGTTAGGGTGGAATTAGTCAGAGGGGAACTGGCCCCCACAGTGAGTCTGGTTTAGGGTTAGGGTGGGGTCGGTCAGAGGGGAACTGACCCCCACAGTGAGTCTGGTTTAGGGTTAGGGTGGGGTCGGTCAGAGGGGAACTGACCCCACACAGTGAGTCTGGTTTAGGGTTAGGGTGGGGTCGGTCAGAGGGGAACTGGCCCCCACAGTGAGTCTGGTTTAGGGTTAGGGTGGGGTCAGTCAGAGGGGAACTGGCCCCCACAGTGAGTCTGGTTTAGGGTTAGGGTGGGGTCAGTCAGAGGGGAACTGGCCCCCACAGTGAGTCTGGTTTAGAGTTAGGGTGGGGTCGGTCAGAGGGGAACTGGCCCCCACAGTGAGTCTGGTTTAGGGTTAGGGTGGGGTCGGTCAGAGGGGAACTGGCCCTCACAGTGAGTCTGGTTTAGGGTAAGGGTGGGGTCGGTCAGAGGGGAACTGGCCCCACAGTGAGTCTGGTTTAGGGTTAGGGTGGGGTCGGTCAGAGGGGAACTGACCCCCACAGTGAGTCTGGTTTAGGGTTAGGGTGGGGTCGGTCAGAGGGAACTGGCCCCCACAGTGAGTCTGGTTTAGGGTTAGGGTGGGGTCGGTCAGAGGGGAACTGACCCCCACAGTGAGTCTGGTTTAGGGTTAGGGTGGGGTCGGTCAGAGGGGAACTGGCCCCCACAGTGAGTCTGGTTTAGGTTTAGGGTGGGGTCGGTCAGAGGGGAACTGGCCCTCACAGTGAGTCTGGTTTAGGGTTAGGGTGGGGTCAGTCAGAGGGGAACTGGCCCCCACAGTGAGTCTGGTTTAGGGTTAGGGTGGGGTCAGTCAGAGGGGAACTGGCCCTCACAGTGAGTCTGGTTTAGGGTTAGGGTAGGGTTAGCCAGAGGGGAACTGGCCCTCACAGTGAGTCTGGTTTAGGGTTAGGGTGGGGTCGGTCAGAGGGGAACTGGCCCCCACAGTGAGTCTGGTTTAGGGTTAGGGTGGGGTCAGTCAGAGGGGAACTGGCCCTCAGAGTGAGTCTGGTTTAGGGTTAGGGTGGAATTAGTCAGAGGGGAACTGACCCCCACAGTGAGTCTGGTTTAGGGTTAGGGTGGGGTCGGTCAGAGGGGAACTGACCCCCACAGTGAGTCTGGTTTAGGGTTAGGGTGGGGTCGGGTCAGAGGGAACTGGCCCCCACAGTGAGTCTGGTTTAGGGTTAGGGTGGGGTCGGTCAGAGGGGAACTGACCCCCACAGTGAGTCTGGTTTAGGGTTAGGGTGGGGTTGGTCAGAGGGGAACTGGCCCCCACAGTGAGTCTGGTTTAGGGTTAGGTTGGGGTCGGTCAGAGGGGAACTGACCCCCACAGTGAGTCTGGTTTAGGGTTAGGGTGGGGTCGGTCAGAGGGGAACATTTTCCACCATTAATCAACATCTTATGGAGTTTTGTGTTCCCACAGTTGCCTTCAGCTGCTCACTAGGGTTATTAATACAATTATTATTTAATTACTTATTTTTATACACAATTTAAAATCAATTTTGATGTTTTTTTGTGGTTTATGTCAATTGTGTTGTTGCTTATGTCCATTGTGTTGTGGCTTATTTCCATTGTGTTGTGACTTATGTCCATTGTGTTGTGGCTTATGTCCATTGTGTTGTGTCTCATGTCCATTGTGTTGTGACTTATGTCCATTGTATTGTGGCTCATGTCCATTGTGTTGTGACTTATGTCCATTGTATTGTGGCTCATGTCCATTGTGTTGTGGCTTATGTCCATTGTGTTGTGGCTTATGTCCATTGTGTTGTGACTTATGTCCATTGTGTTGTGGCTTATGTCCATTGTGTTGTGGCTTATTTCCATTGTGCTGTGGCTCATGTCCATTGTGTTGTGTCTCATGTCCATTGTGTTGTGGCTTATGTCCATTGTGTTGTGGCTTATGTCCATTGTGTTGTGGCTCATGTCCGTTGTGTTGTGGCTTATGTCCGTTGTGTTGTGGTTTACTTCCATTGTGTTGTGGCTTATGTCCATTGTGTTGCGGCTCATGTCCATTGGGTTGTGGCTTATGTCCATTGTGTTGTGGCTTATGTCCATTGTGTTGTGGCTCATGTCCATTGTGCTGTGGCTTATGTCCATTGTGTTGTGGCTTATGTCCTTTGTGTTGTGACTTTCCTTTGTGTTGTGGCTCATGTCCGTTGTGTTGTGGCTTATGTCCGTTGTGTTGTGGCTTATGTCCATTGTGTTGTGGCTTATTTCCATTGTGTTGTGGCTTATGTCCATTGTGTTGTGGCTTATGTCCATTGTGTTGTGGCTTATTTCCATTGTGTTGTGGCTCATGTCCATTGTGTTGTGGCTCATGTCCATTGTGTTGTTGCTTATGTCCATTGTGTTGTGGCTTATGTCCTTTGTGTTGTGGCTCATGTCCGTTGTGTTGTGGCTTATGTCCGTTGTGTTGTGGCTCATGTCCATTGTGTTGTGGCTTATGTCCATTGTGTTGTGGCTTATGTCCATTGTGCTGTGGCTTATGTCTGTTCTGTTGTTGTTTCTCCATTGTGGTGTTCTGCTAAAAATCTTAAATGGTTTTCTGCAGATAAAGGAAAGTCATACACATCTGTAATAATTTAGAATTTTGGGTGAACTTTCCCCTGCGATGGACTGGCGACCTGTCCAGGGTGTCCCCCGCCTTTCGCCCAATGTTAGCTGGGATAGGCTCCAGCCCCCCGCGACTCTGTACACAGGATAAGCGGTTGACGATGGATGGATGGATGGATGGATGGGTGAACTTTCCCATTAATCTTAATTTATTCCCTTTCAAGTGATTTTATAAGGGAAATGTAGACAATTTTACCAAACAATTTGGGAAAATGAACTGTGATTTTAGCTGAAAGGTGGGTAGTTTGCATCCCTGATACAGTCCATTCAGATGTAAAATTATTCATATGAATAGAGCATTTGTACAGCAGTGAAACTTTCTTAAGATGTGTTACATTCATATGAGCAGACAGATTAATAAGTTTGAGGTCAGTTTGGAGTACAAGAAATAGAAATAAATACAAAATCCAACTGGCCTATTGTGTACACTTAGCTTTATGCTAAGCTAATACATTTATTTCTCACCAATTTACATTAACCTGTCCACTCCCTCTTTGAACTGTTGCCTCTGATGTAGACAGGTATATTCACATATTTAATTCAATAACTGTACATACCCTTACCTCTCACATACATTACCACTTGCGCATGAACATACGCTATTCTGTGTTATATGTGTCTATTTATACTCTTGTTTTATATTCTGTGTCTCACTGTAATGTTCTGTGTGCACTTGACACTGTGTGCGCTTGTTCTGTGTGCTTCTCCTCCCACCAAAAAATAAATAAATAAAATAACCATGTGTACATGAGAACACTTGGCAATAAAGCTCATTCTGTAACGCCACCTTTATCGCTTTGTAACACCACCTTTTGCCCGTGTGCTCCCATACAGAGCTCCTGCTAGGAAACAAGTGGCCACAGATTGTGCTGCTTTCAAAACCAGGAGTTTGTTGTCGCTTTTGTCTCTATTTTTCTAGGGCAGCGCCAGAGAAATAAATCACTGCTCCTGTTCTGGTTCAACAGACTGAACAGTCTGCTGTGCGGTCTGAACGCTTACCTTTCAAAAACAACCGCTGGGTGATTTGGTTTCCGTCTCGCTTCAATTACTGCACCTCCACCACCCGTAAAATATCCAGGATTGATTTTAGAGAAAGCCCATTATATATTCTTTTTAATTCAAGACAAGCTGGTTCTTCAGGAACAAATAATATCACCTCCTCGACACAGTTTGCAATTACACCGTCTTCCAAAACGGCTGAATAAATATGCTGTAAACAGGCTTAATCAGAGATTTAAGTCTTAAGCCTTTATATTTGAGTTAACAGGTTTATACTTTGCAAATACTATTAATCTCTATCAGTTTGTGGATTTAGTTCCAAGCGATGCATGTATGCACCATTTTACAAATCATTCAAGTTCCCGTTCACAGCCACTCTTAAATCTGTCTGTCATTTAATAAAGCAGAAACTTTTCAGTTGTCGCCATGGGATGTCTGTGCTTACGTGACCATTTAAATCAGATATTAAATCAATGTTTATTTTAGACCTTTCCAAAGCATTTATTTCCTCTGCATCAGCAGATTCAGAGAACAGAAGTCATTTCGCTCGGGTGCAACAGCCTCTCAATAGAGTTATCTCAATGAATCTCAACAATGTTATCTAAAATGAAAATTCAGTCACTGTTCACTTACCCTCATGTTGTTCCAAACCTGTATGGCTTTCCTCAATAGAAACACAGGAGATTTTATGCAGAATCTTGGTCACCATTCACATTCATTGCATCATATTTGATTTTCATGCAACAAATAGTGACTGGTGCTAAAATTCTTTCTTGCATCTTTTTATTGTGATCCACAGAAGAAAGTAAGTCATATGGGTTTCAAACAACATGAGGGTGAGTAACCCAATGAAAGACTTTTCACATGGAGCGGGACGCCCCCTCGTGGGTTCTGCCATGTTGACTACACATGACACCGTGTCATGCAATTGACTGCGACTACCACTAATAATGACGATAATAATAACATGATTACTTTATATAGTGCTTCAAAGTTGCAACCTTGTGCGACCCCGCCAGGGGTGTAAAGTAACGAATTACAAATACTCACGTTATTCACGTTAAAATGGTATACTTTTACTTGAGTACATTTTAAGTGCTGTAACTGTACTTTTACTGCACTATTGTCCTACCATCTGTGTTCACCACTTCCCTGTCCTGACATGTCTCCAACATTGGAGTGCGTACTCCAGGTAGGGGAGGTGGTATTGCCCCAAGTGAAGGAGTTCAAGTACATCGGGTCTTGTTCACGAGTGAGAGGACAATGGAGCGGGAGGTTGGCCGGAAAATCGGGGCTGCTGAAGAAAGTAAGTCACACACATCCGGGATGGCATGAGAGTGAATAAATTAAGAGAGAATTTTCATTATTGTTGAATTATTCCTTTAAAGCCCAATGTGGCCCCTGTACCAAACAACTGCTCTACCCCCCTAAACCAACTTTTTTTAGTTAATGATCTGTAAGAATGGGGCTTTATTAGTACTGGTCATTGATTCAAGTAATTTTTTGGACATTTAGTGTATAGAAGTGTTTGTAATTCTACAACTATATGGGTGTAAAAACGGTCTGGAGTGCTGCCCTCTGTCAGGTTGAACGGTGGCTACTGCAGTTGAATTTTCCTATTGGAGCTGCTGCGCGTGACTCGTGACGTAAGCGGTGGACAGCTGGAACGTAAGCAGGTTCCAGCTCACACACGCCAGATTCATGTACATAGCTGCAGATCTTGCGACCATGTGGAGGAATAATAATAACATAGAGTCTGACAGCAGCTGTCAATTAATCCGTCACTACGAGTCTCAGGTGCACCCCCAACCACAATCCCCCTCGCTCAGCCACTTCAAGACTCGGTTCGTTCTCTCTATCCACTCTGGGTCTGCCCACTTTTCCTGCATTTTCAAATATTTCTAGTGGGTGGAGTCAGACTCTGAGCAGGTGTTTAGTTACCCTTTAAAAGTTGTCATTCACAAACACCTATAAAATACCTATATTTTTATTATTTCTGGCAAACAGCCATAAAAGGGAATGTAAATGATGGTATGTGTACCACATTTTTAAACCACAGCATTGAGTTTTTATTTTAAAGGGGCATAACTTTCACAACTCAGTAGACACTTTACAGTAGAGTACTTTTAAATGAGCTACTCTTTTACTCTTACTCGAGTACTTTTAAATGAGCTACTCTTTTACTCTTACTCGAGTACTTTTAAATGAGCTACTCTTTTACTCTTGTTCGAGTACTTTTAAATGAGATAATCTTTTACTCTTACTCGAGTACTTTTAAATGAGCTACTCTTTTACTCTTGTTCGAGTACTTTTAAATGAGATAATCTTTTACTCTTACTCGAGTACTTTTAAATGAGCTACTCTTTTACTCTTGCTCGAGTACTTTTAAATGAGCTACTCTTTTACTCTTACTCGAGTACTTTTAAATGAGCTAATCTTTTACTCTTACTCGAGTACTTTTAAATGAGCTACTCTTTTACTCTTAAAAGAGTAGCTTTTAAATGAGCTACTCTTTTACTCTTTCTCGAGTACTTTTAAATGAGCTACTCTTTTACTCTTACTCGAGTACTTTTTAGGACAGGTACTTTTACTCACTAAATTTGTAAGTTTTAACATTACTTTTACTTGAGTATTATTTTTCAGTACTCTTTCCACCCCTGGACCCTGTGCACACATGTGTGGACGTTGTATTTTGGCTTTGCTATACAGAGCAACGCATATTTAATTTTATTTAAACCGACTGATCTCAGTTCAAGAGACTCTTTTTTTTTATGTATGGAGTCATGTGACCAAACAACATGGTGCCGATCACAGCGGAGTTTGTCTTTAGGAGAACCCACATATAACTGCATCTGGTAAGAAACCTAATTAAATTTTTCCATTTAAACCTGTTTGAGTCAAAAGATTACAGTCTCTAGTTTCATTTGGTATGACATTTTTTGAAACACCACGTTGTTCAACATGATGTACACTAATAGATACTTCAGCACATTTTTTCATTAGAAATTCTGTATTTTCTGTACATTATCACATTGAGAATAAATGTGTTCATCCATAAACTGATAAATGTCTTTCAGAGGCTTTATATGGAGGTATGATGAAAATAAGGAGCATTTCAAACAGACAGCACACTGGAGGTTAAGTCATGCACTAAATAGGGAGCAAGGAGCATCCATAGCTCTATAACTGTTCTGAGACCAGTGCAGACAGACAGCACACTGGAGGTTAAGTCATGCACTAAATAGGGAGCAAGGGAGCATCCTATAGCTCTCTTATAACTTTTCTGAGACCAGTGCAGACAGACAGCACACTGGAGGTTAAGTCATGCACTAAATAGGGAGCAAGGGAGCATCCTATAGCTCTCCTATATCTGTTCTGAGACCAGTGCAGACAGACAGCACACTGGAGGTTCAGTCATGCACTAAATAGGGAGCAAGGGAGCATCCTATAGCTCTCCTATAACTGTTCTGAGACCAGTGCAGACAGACAGCACACTGGAGGTTAAGTCATGCACTAAATAGGGAGCAAGGGAGCATCCTATAGCCCTCCTATATCTGTTCTGAGACCAGTGCAGACAGACAGCACACTGCAGGTTAAGTCATGCACTAAATAGGGAGCAAGGGAGCATCCTATAGCTCTCCTATATCTGTTCTGAGACCAGTGCAGACAGACAGCACACTGGAGGTTCAGTCATGCACTAAATAGGGAGCAAGGGAGCATCCTATAGCTCTCCTATATCTGTTCTGAGACCAGTGCAGACAGACAGCACACTGGAGGTTAAGTCATGCACTAAATAGGGAGCAAGGGAGCATCCTATAGCTCTCCTATAACTGTTCTGAGACCAGTGCAGACAGACAGCACACTGGAGGTTAAGTCATGCACTAAATAGGGAGCAAGGGAGCATCCTATAGCCCTCCTATATCTGTTCTGAGACCAGTGCAGACAGACAGCACACTGCAGGTTGTCATGCACTAAATAGGGAGCAAGGGAGCATCCTATAGCTCTCCTATATCTGTTCTGAGACCAGTGCAGACAGACAGCACACTGGAGGTTCAGTCATGCACTAAATAGGGAGCAAGGGAGCATCCTATAGCTCTCCTATATCTGTTCTGAGACCAGTGCAGACAGACAGCACACTGCAGGTTAAGTCATGCACTAAATAGGGAGCAAGGGAGCATCCTATAGCTCTCCTATATCTGTTCTGAGACCAGTGCAGACAGACAGCACACTGGAGGTTCAGTCATGCACTAAATAGCGAGCAAGGGAGCATCCTATAGCTCTCTATGCAGTTAAGTGCGTTCACTCCTAAAATCTGATCAAAAGTTCAGTTTCAGGCTGCAGATGATGTTTGGATCACTCAACATGTTTGACACACATGGGACGATGATCATCAGTGCATAGATTCACCATTTATAATGGATCATTTGATTTGAACATGGTTGACAGTGATTGGATGATGCTGGACGATACTTTGAATCTGAATTAATTATGATCATTTATGATGTGATGTCTGTAATGTCTCAAAAACATCATAATCAACACAGTAAAATGTTTGATTAAAAAACCTGAATTGAGCTTGGTATTTAAAAATTCACTTAAACTTAGTCCCGCTGTCCACATATGAGGAAATATTGTTTTAGGAAAACGATTTTCTCCCTATATATATATTTGTTCTTGCATGTTTATAAGGTGCTGCTATTTACAAATGAAAACTGGAAATTGAAAATGCACACAGCAGTCACAATCGGGTCTCAGGACGTTAAAGGGACGAGTCAGAGCCAGCTTAAGAAATGTACTGAAATCATTTTATTTGGTAATTAGATATGTCATAAGCGTGATGATGTACTATCATTGTCACAGAATAGTAGTGTGTGTTCTAGCTGCTGTGGCTTCTTCCCTTTCCGTTTTCATTTTTGCTTGCTTTGCTTATTTGGTTGTGTTGTGCACCTCTGGGCCACCGTACTTGGCTATAAGTTAACATTATGCAATAGCCTGAATGATTTCCTTTTCCCCTAAATTGTCTTTCCTTAGAGGAAGTGGCTTCAGAAGAAGTGCAGTTCATTTTGATGAAAGCATTATTTTTCTTTGGAATATCAAGCACCAATGAATCGTTCACAATATGAACAGGAATATGAATTCCAAAAGCAAACAGGATACAGTTTTGATTTCTTGTTGACTCTTAATGTGTATTCCATCCAGGTATGTTCCTTTTAGTGTAATTGCTTGATCCAGTGTATGGTATATGTTTATGCTTGTTATACTGTATGCACATTGGTGATGTGCATTTATGCAGCTTTCATTGTTGACCACTGTTGATGTTTTTGCTGATACAGCAGAGCTGAAGGGAACTTTAGCAACATGATTCAGGAGTTGGGTGGAAGCCCACTGTGAATAATGTCTCATCAATTCATTTCACAGCTCCCCGTAAAACTCTATTTTTAAACGTGCACCTCACTCACACAGTAAATCTCTTTTTTGGAATGAACTATTATTGAAAATCTCTTTCTATTTTTAGACTATGTGCCCAAAACATTATCCTCTTCAGTGAAAATAACGTTTCAAAAAACAACAGGCTTTCACAGCTTCACAATGTCCCATATAAGGGCTCAACTCTTGAAAACTGAATTGTTTAAGGTGTGTGTGGCAGGGTGGAGGGCGGGGCCAGGTCGTGATCCTACACACCCGGTCCCGTATTAGGCTAATTATGCCTCCGTGAGGGTTAAAGGCTGACTGCAGGGGATCGTGCGGGAGAGAGAGATCATTTACGGACATGTCCGTCGTGTTTGTTTATTTTGTCTATTAAGTTTACTATTAAAATATGATTTACATCCTCAAGCCGGTTCTCGCCTCCTCCTTTCCATTGATCCCTTTACACTGGTGCCGAAGCCCATGAAGGAGGAGGGATACGCCGTAGTAGAGTTCTCGCCACTACCATCCACCCCAACGGAGCAGCCGCAGGCATCTGCCGGGGGACGAGGAGCCCAGCCGCCTGAACGAGGACGATGGCCGCCGATCGCGAGGGGAGAAAGGGCTCCTAGCTGACCGCCAGGAGCGGTCAGGGCCGCTGCCAGGGGCGCAGGAGTTGCACACTTATCCCCCTAAACCTCACTCCCATCCGGGTCATGGCACCACTGTGATGCTCCTGTTCTACCCGCTACGTACGGGACTCGAACCGGCGTCTCCGGCATGCAAGGGGGTGCACTAACAAGGAGGCTAAAGGCTACAGCCCCTAGCATCAGTCACTAGTGCACCTCTTGAGGTAAGGAGAGTAAGGTTTATACACATTGCACAACTATCAATCAGCTGCCCACCGTTACACTCACCCCCCTAAACCTCACTCCCATCCGGGTCACGGCACCATTGTAATGCACCTGTTCTACTCGCTCCGTACAGGGCTCGAACCGGCATGGGAGGCGGGTGCGCTAACAAGGAGGCTAATGGCTACAGCCTCTAGCATCAGTTGCTAGTGCACCTCTTGAAGTCAGGAGAGTAAGCTTTATACACTGCACAGCTATCTATCAGCTGGCCAACATTACACTCACGCCCCTAAACCTCACTCCCATCCGGGTCAAGGCACCATTGTGACACTTCTGTTGTACTCTCTCCGGACGGGGCTTAAACTGGCATC